>NC_142282.1:8559899-8859899 GCF_052056855.1 Sturnus vulgaris | reverse complement strand
CCAGGGATCCCATCCCATCCCAGGGATCCCATCCCATCCCATCCCAGGGAGCCCATCCGATCCCATCCCAGGGATCCCATCCCATCCCAACCAATCCCATCCCACCCCATCCCATCCCATTCCATCCCATCCCATCCAATCCCATCCCATGCCATCCCAGGGATCCCATCCCATCCCAGGAATCCCATCCCTTCCCATCCCATCCCATCGCATCCCATGCCATCCTATCCCATCCCTTCACATCCCATCCAATCCCAGGGATCCCATCCCATCCCAGGGATAACATCCCAGGGATTCCATCCCACCCCTGTGATCCCATCCCATTCCATCCCATCCCATCTCATCCCAGGGATCACATCCCATCCCAGGGATCCCATGTCAGAGATCCCATCCCATCTCAAGGATGCCATCCCAGGGATTCGATCCCATCGCAGCAATCCCATACTATCCCAGGGATCCCATTCCAGGAATCCCATCCCATCCCATTCCAGGGATCCCATCCCATGCCAGTGAACACATCCCATCCCAGGGATCCCATCCCATCCCAGGGATCCCATCCCAGGGATCCCATCCCATCCCAGGGATCCCATCCGTTCCCATCCCAGGGATCCCATCCCATCCCAACCAATCCCACCCCATCCCATCCCATTCCATCCCATCCCATCTGATCCCATCCCATGCCATCCCAGGGATCCCATCCCATCCCAGGGATCCCATCCCATCCCTTCCCATCCCATCCCTTCCAATCCCATCCCATCCCATCCCATCCCATCCCATCCCATTCCATCCCCGGAATCTCATCCCACGGCTTCCATCCCATCCCAGGGATCCCATCCCATACGAGGGATCACATTCCAGGGATCCCATCGCTAGGATCCCATCTCATCCCATCCCTGGGATCCAATCCCATCCCATCTCATCCCAGGGATCCCATAAGATCCCATCCAACCGTTCCCAACCCATCCCAACCCACCCCATCCCATGGATCCCATCCGAGGGATCCCATCCCAGGGATCCCATCCCATCCCAGGGATGCCTTCCCATCCCATCCCATTCCATCCCAGGGATCCCATCCCGTTCCATCCCATCCCAGGGATCCCATCCCATCCCATCCCATCCCATCCCATCCCATCCCATCGCATCCCATCCCATCCCATCCTATCCCATTCCTTCCCATCCCATCCCAGGGATCCCATCCCATCCCAGGGATAACATCCCACCCCATCCCATCCCATCCCAGGGATCCCATACCATTCCATCCCATCCCATCTCATCCCAGGGATCACATCCCACCCAGGGATCCTATGTCAGAGATCCCATCCCATCTCACGGGTGCCATCCCAGAGATTCGATCCCAACGCAGGAATCCCATACTATCCCATCCCATTCCAGGCATCCCATCCCATCCCAGTGAACACATCCCATCCCAGGGATCCCATCCCATCCCAGGGATCCCTTCCCATCCCATCCCATCCCATCCCATCCCATCCCATCCCATCCCATCCCATCCCATCCCATCCCATTCCAGGGATCCCATCCCATCCCAGTGAACACATCCCATCCCAGGGATCCCATCCCATCCCAGGGATCCCATCCCATCCCATCCAATCCCATCCTAAACCATCCCAGGGATCCCATCCCAAGGATCCCATCCCATCCCATCCCATCCCATCCCATCCCAGGGATCCCATCCGATCCCATCCCAGGGATCCCATCCAATCCCATCGCATCCCATCCCATCCCAGGGATCCCATCCCATCCCATCCAATCCCATCCGATCCCATCCCAGGTATCCCATCCCAGGGATCCCATCCCGTTCCATCCCATCCCATTGTAGCCCATCCCATCCCTCCCCACCCCATCCCATCCCATCCCACCCCATCCCATCCCATCCCATCCCAGATATCCCATCCCGGGGATCCCATCCCATCCCAGGGAGCCCATCCCATCCCATTCCGGGGATCCCATCCCATCCCATCCCATCCCATCCCATCCCATCCTAGGGATCCCATACCAGGTATCCCATCCCATCCCAGGGATCCCATTCCGTACCATCCCAGGGATCCCATTCCATCCCATCCTATCCCATCGATCCCATCCCATCCCAACCCATTGTAGCCAATCCCATCCCACCCCATCCCATCCCATCCCATCCCAGGGACACCATCCCAGGGATCCCATCCCATCCCAGGGATCCCATCCCCTCCCTTCCCATCCAATCCCATCCGATCCCTTCCCAACCCATCCCATCCCATCCCATCCCATCCCATCCCATCCCAGGGATCCCATCCCAGGGATTCCATCCCATCCCAGGGATCCCATCCCAGGGATCCCATCCCATCCCAGGGATCCCATCCCATTCCATCCCATCCCATCTCATCCCAGGGATCACATCCCATCCCAGGGATCCCATGTCAGAGATCCCATCCCATCTCACGGATGCCATCCCAGGGATTCGATCCCAACGCAGGAATCCCATACTATCCCAGGCATCCCATTCCAGGGATCCCATCCCATCCCAGGGATCGAATCCCATCCCATCCCAGGGAGCCCATCCGATCCCATCCCAGGGATCCCATCCCATCCCATCCCATTCCAGGGATCCCATCCCATGCCAGTGAACACATCCCATCCCAGGGATCCCATCCCATCCCAGGGATCCCATCCCAGGGATCCCATCCCATCCTTGGGATCCCATCCGTTCCCATCCCAGGGATCCCATCCCATCCCAACCAATCCCACCCCATCCCATCCCATTCCATCCCATCCCATCCGATCCCATCCCATGCCATCCCAGGGATCCCATCCCATCCCAGGGATCCCATCCCATCCCATCCCTTCCCATCCCTTCCCATCCCATCCCATCTCTTCCAATCCCATCGCATCCCATCCCATCCCATCCCATCCCATCCCATCCCATCCCATCCCATCCCATCCCATTCCATCCCCGGGATCCCATCCCAGGGCTTCCATCCCATCCCAGGGATCCCATCCCATACGAGGGATCACATTCCAGGGATCCCATCGCTACGATCCCATCTCATCCCATCCCAGGGATCCAATCCCATCCCATCTCATCCCAGGGATCCCATAAGATCCCATCCAACGGTTCCCAACCCATCCCAACCCATCCCATCCCATGGATCCCATCCGAGGGATCCCATCCCAGGGATCCCATCCCATCCCAGGGATGCCTTCCCATCCCATCCCATTCCATCCCAGGGATCCCATCCCGTTCCATCCCATCCCAGGGATCCCATCCCATCCCATCCCATCCCATCGCATCCCATCCCATCCCATCCTATCCCATTCCTTCCCATCCCATCCCATCCCAGGGATCCCATCCCATCCCAGGGATAACATCCCACCCCATCCCATCCCATCCCAGGGATCCCATCCCATTCCATCCCATCCCATCTCATCCCAGGGATCACATCCCACCCAGGGATCCTATGTCAGAGATCCCATCCCATCTCACGGGTGCCATCCCAGGGATTCGATCCCAACGCAGGAATCCCATACTATCCCAGGGATCCCATTCCAGGGATCCCATCCCATCCCATCCCAGGAATCCCATCCCATTCCATCCCATACCATTCCAGGGATCCCATCCCATCCCAGTGAACACATCCCATCCCAAGGATCCCATCCCATCCCAGGGATCCCTTCCCATCCCATCCCATCCCATCCCATCCCATCCCATCCCATCCCATTCCAGGGATCCCATCCCATCCCAGTGAACACATCCCATCCCAGGGATCCCATCCCATCCCATCCCATCCCATCCCATCCCAGGGACACCATCCCAGGGATCCCATCCCATCCCAGGGATCCCATCCCCTCCCTTCCCATCCCATCCCATCCGATCCCTTCCCATCCCATCCCATCCCATCCCATCCCATCCCAGGGATCCCATCACAGGGATCCCATCCCAGGGATCCCATCCCATCCCATTCCATCCCCGGGATCCCATCCCAGGGATTCCATCCCATCCCAGGGATCCCATCCCATCCCAGGGATAACATCTCAGGGATCCCATCCCATCCCAGGGATCCCATCCCATTCCATCCCATCCCATCTCATCCCAGGGATCACATCCCATCCCAGGGATCCCATGTCAGAGATCCCATCCCATCTCACGCATGCCATCCCAGGGATTCGATCCCAACGCAGGAATCCCATACTATCCCAGGGATCCCATTCCAGGGATCCCATCCCATCCCATCCCAGTGATCCAATCCCATCCCAGGGATTCCATCCCAGGGATCCCATCTCATCCCATGGATCCCATCCCATCCCAGGGATGCCATCCCAGGGATCCCATCCAATCCCAGGGGTCTCATCCCATCCCATCCCATCCCATCCCATCCCATCCCATCCCAGAGATCCCATCCCAGGGATCCCATCCCATCCCAGGGATCCCATCATATCCCATTCCAGGGATCCCATCCCATCCCATCCCATCCCATCCCATCCCATCACATCCCATCCCATCCCATCCCATCCCATCCCATCCCATCCCATCCCATCCCATCCCATC
The DNA here is from genome assembly GCF_052056855.1 of Sturnus vulgaris. Taxonomy (NCBI): domain Eukaryota; kingdom Metazoa; phylum Chordata; class Aves; order Passeriformes; family Sturnidae; genus Sturnus; species Sturnus vulgaris. Next base: position 8,855,359 of record NC_142282.1, on the reverse strand, counting down.
CCATCCCATCCCATCCCATCCCATCCCATCCCATTGTAGCCCATCCCATCCCTCCCCACCCCATCCCATCCCATCCCATCCCATCCCATCCCATCCCATCCCATCCCAGGGATCCCATCCCGTTCCATCCCATCCCATTGTAGCCCATCCCATCCCTCCCCACGCCATCCCATCCCATCCCACCCCATCCCATCCCATCCCGTCCCATCACATCCCATCCCAGATATCCCATCCCAGGGATCCCATCCCATCCCATCCCAGGGAGCCCATCCCATTCCGGGGATCCCATCCCATCCCATCCCATCCCATCCCATCCCATCCCATCCCATCCCATCCCATCCCATCCCATCCCATCCCATCCCATCCCATCCTAGGGATCCCATACCAGGTATCCCATCCCATCCCAGGGATCCCATTCCGTACCATCCCAGGGATCCCATTCCATCCCATCCTATCCCATCGATCCCATCCCATCCCAACCCATTGTAGCCAATCCCATCCCACCCCATCCCATCCCATCCCATCCCATCCCATCCCATCCCATCCCATCCCAGGGACACCATCCCAGGGATCCCATCCCATCCCAGGGATCCCATCCCCTCCCTTCCCATCCCATCCCATCCGATCCCTTCCCATCCCATCCCATCCCATCCCAGGGATCCCATCACAGGGATCCCATCACAGGGATCCCATCCCATCCCATTCCATCCCCGGGATCCCATCCCTGGGATTCCATCCCATCCCAGGGATCCCATCCCATCCCAGGGATAACATCCCAGGGATCCCATCCCATCCCAGGGATCCCATCCCATCCCAGGGATCCCATGTCAGAGATCCCATCCCATCTCACGGATGCCATCCCAGGGATTCGATCCCAACGCAGGAATCCCATACAATCCCAGGGATCCCATTCCAGGGATCCCATCCCATCCCATCCCAGGAATCCCATCCCATCCCATTCCAGGGATCCCATCCCATCCCAGTGAACACATCCCATCCCAGGGATCCCATCCCATCCCAGGGATCCCATCCCATCCCATCCCAGGGAGCCCATCATATCCCATTCCAGGGATCCCATCCCATCCCATCCCATTCCATCCCATCCCATCACATCCCATCCCATCCCATCCCATCCCATCCCATCCCATCCCATCCCATCCCATCCCATCCCATCCCATCCCATCCCATCCCATCCCATCCCATCCCATCCCATCCCATCCCATCCCATTGTAGCCCATCCCATCCCTTCCCACCCCATCCCATCCCATCCCATCCGGTCCCATCACATCCCATCCCAGATATCCCATCCCAGGGATCCCATCCCATCCCATCCCAGGGAGACCATCCCATCCCATTCCGGGGATCCCTTCCCATCCCATCCCATCCCATCCCATCCCATCCTAGGGATCCCATACCAGGTATCCCATCCCATCCCAGGGATCCCATTCCGTACCATCCCAGGGATCCCATTCCATCCCATCCTATCCCATCGATCCCATCCCATCCCAACCCATTATAGCCAATCCCATCCCACCCCATCCCATCCCATCCCATCCCATCCCAGGGACACCATCCCAGGGATCCCATCCCATCCCAGGGATCCCATCCCCTCCCTTCCCATCCCATCCCATCCGATCTCTTCCCATCCCATCCCATCCCATCCCATCCCATCCCATCCCATCCCAGGGATCCCATCACAGGGATCCCATCCCAGGGATCCCATCCCATCCCATTCCATCCCCGGGATCCCATCCCTGGGATTCCATCCCATCCCAGGGATCCCATCCCATCCCATCCCAGGGATAACATCCCAGGGATCCCATCCCATCCCAGCGATCCCATGTCAGAGATCCCATCCCATCTCACAGATGCCATCCCAGGGATTCGATCCCAACGCAGGAATCCCATACTATCCCAGGGATCCCATTCCTGGGATCACATCCCATCCCAGTGAACACATCCCATCCCAGGGATCCCATCCCATCCCATCCCATCCCAGGGAGCCCATCCGATCCCATCCCAGGGATCCCATCCCATCCCAACCAATCCCATCCCACCCCATCCCATCCCATTCCATCCCATCCCATCCAATCCCATCCCATGCCATCCCAGGGATCCCATCCCATCCCAGGAATCCCATCCCTTCCCATCCCATCCCATCGCATCCCATGCCATCCTATCCCATCCCTTCACATCCCATCCAATCCCAGGGATCCCATAACATCCCAGGGATAACATCCCAGGGATCCCATCCCACCCCTGGGATCCCATCCCATTCCATCCCATCCCATCTCATCCCAGGGATCACATCCCATCCCAGGGATCCCATGTCAGAGATCCCATCCCATCTCACGGATGCCATCCCAGGGATTCGATCCCAACGCAGGAATCCCATACTATCCCAGGGATCCCATTTCAGGGATCCCATCCCATCCCATCCCAGGAATCCCATCCCATCCCATTCCTGGGATCCCATCCCATCCCAGTGAACGCATCCCATCCCAGGGATCCCATCCCATCCCAGGGATCCCATCCCATCCCATCCCAGGGAGCCCATCCGATCCCATCCCAGGGATCCCATCCCATCCCAACCAATCCCATCCCACCCCATCCCATCCCATTCCATCCCATCCCATCCAATCCCATCCCATGCCATCCCAGGGATCCCATCCCATCCCAGGAATTCCATCCCTTCCCATCCCATCCCATCGCATCCCATGCCATCCTATCCCATCCCTTCACATCCCATCCAATCCCAGGGATCCCATCCCATCCCAGGGATAACATCCCAGGGAATCCATCCCACCCCTGGGATCCCATCCCATTCCATCCCATCCCATCTCATCCCAGGGATCACATCCCATCCCAGGGATCCCATGTCAGAGATCCCATCCCATCTCAAGGATGCCATCCCAGGGATTCGATCCCATCGCAGCAATCCCATACTATCCCAGGGATCCCATTCCAGGAATCCCATCCCATCCCATTCCAGGGATCCCATCCCATGCCAGTGAACACATCCCATCCCAGGGATCCCATCCCATCCCAGGGATCCCATCCCAGGGATCCCATCCCATCCCAGGGATCCCATCCGTTCCCATCCCAGGGATCCCATCCCATCCCAACCAATCCCACCCCATCCCATCCCATTCCATCCCATCCCATCTGATCCCATCCCATGCCATCCCAGGGATCCCATCCCATCCCAGGGATCCCATCCCATCCCTTCCCATCCCATCCCTTCCAATCCCATCCCATCCCATCCCATCCCATCCCATCCCATTCCATCCCCGGAATCCCATCCCACGGCTTCCATCCCATCCCAGGGATCCCATCCCATACGAGGGATCACATTCCAGGGATCCCATCGCTAGGATCCCATCTCATCCCATCCCTGGGATCCAATCCCATCCCATCTCATCCCAGGGATCCCATAAGATCCCATCCAACCGTTCCCAACCCATCCCAACCCACCCCATCCCATGGATCCCATCCGAGGGATCCCATCCCAGGGATCCCATCCCATCCCAGGGATGCCTTCCCATCCCATCCCATTCCATCCCAGGGATCCCATCCCGTTCCATCCCATCCCAGGGATCCCATCCCATCCCATCCCATCGCATCCCATCCCATCCCATCCTATCCCATTCCTTCCCATCCCATCCCAGGGATCCCATCCCATCCCAGGGATAACATCCCACCCCATCCCATCCCATCCCAGGGATCCCATACCATTCCATCCCATCCCATCTCATCCCAGGGATCACATCCCACCCAGGGATCCTATGTCAGAGATCCCATCCCATCTCACGGGTGCCATCCCAGAGATTCGATCCCAACGCAGGAATCCCATACTATCCCATCCCATTCCAGGCATCCCATCCCATCCCAGTGAACACATCCCATCCCAGGGATCCCATCCCATCCCAGGGATCCCTTCCCATCCCATCCCATCCCATCCCATCCCATCCCATCACATCCCATCCCATCCCATCCCATTCCAGGGATCCCATCCCATCCCAGTGAACACATCCCATCCCAGGGATCCCATCCCATCCCAGGGATCCCATCCCATCCCATCCAATCCCATCCTAAACCATCCCAGGGATCCCATCCCAAGGATCCCATCCCATCCCATCCAATCCCATCCCAGGGATCCCATCCGATCCCATCCCAGGGATCCCATCCAATCCCATCGCATCCCATCCCATCCCAGGGATCCCATCCCATCCCATCCAATCCCATCCGATCCCATCCCAGGTATCCCATCCCAGGGATCCCATCCCGTTCCATCCCATCCCATTGTAGCCCATCCCATCCCTCCCCACCCCATCCCATCCCATCCCACCCCATCCCATCCCATCCCATCCCATCCCAGATATCCCATCCCGGGGATCCCATCCCATCCCAGGGAGCCCATCCCATCCCATTCCGGGGATCCCATCCCATCCCATCCCATCCCATCCCATCCCATCCCATCCCATCCCATCCCATCCCATCCCATCCTAGGGATCCCATACCAGGTATCCCATCCCATCCCAGGGATCCCATTCCGTACCATCCCAGGGATCCCATTCCATCCCATCCTATCCCATCGATCCCATCCCATCCCAACCCATTGTAGCCAATCCCATCCCACCCCATCCCATCCCATCCCATCCCAGGGACACCATCCCAGGGATCCCATCCCATCCCAGGGATCCCATCCCCTCCCTTCCCATCCAATCCCATCCGATCCCTTCCCATCCCATCCCATCCCATCCCATCCCATCCCATCCCATCCCATCCCAGGGATCCCATCCCAGGGATTCCATCCCATCCCAGGGATCCCATCCCAGGGATCCCATCCCATCCCAGGGATCCCATCCCATTCCATCCCATCCCATCTCATCCCAGGGATCACATCCCATCCCAGGGATCCCATGTCAGAGATCCCATCCCATCTCACGGATGCCATCCCAGGGATTCGATCCCAACGCAGGAATCCCATACTATCCCAGGGATCCCATTCCAGGGATCCCATCCCATCCCAGGGATCGAATCCCATCCCATCCCAGGGAGCCCATCCGATCCCATCCCAGGGATCCCATCCCATCCCATTCCAGGGATCCCATCCCATGCCAGTGAACACATCCCATCCCAGGGATCCCATCCCATCCCAGGGATCCCATCCCAGGGATCCCATCCCATCCTTGGGATCCCATCCGTTCCCATCCCAGGGATCCCATCCCATCCCAACCAATCCCACCCCATCCCATCCCATTCCATCCCATCCCATCCCATCCGATCCCATCCCATGCCATCCCAGGGATCCCATCCCATCCCAGGGATCCCATCCCATCCCATCCCTTCCCATCCCTTCCCATCCCATCCCATCTCTTCCAATCCCATCGCATCCCATCCCATCCCATCCCATCCCATCCCATCCCATCCCATCCCATCCCATCCCATTCCATCCCCGGGATCCCATCCCAGGGCTTCCATCCCATCCCAGGGATCCCATCCCATACGAGGGATCACATTCCAGGGATCCCATCGCTACGATCCCATCTCATCCCATCCCAGGGATCCAATCCCATCCCATCTCATCCCAGGGATCCCATAAGATCCCATCCAACGGTTCCCAACCCATCCCAACCCATCCCATCCCATGGATCCCATCCGAGGGATCCCATCCCAGGGATCCCATCCCATCCCAGGGATGCCTTCCCATCCCATCCCATTCCATCCCAGGGATCCCATCCCGTTCCATCCCATCCCAGGGATCCCATCCCATCCCATCCCATCCCATCGCATCCCATCCCATCCCATCCTATCCCATTCCTTCCCATCCCATCCCAGGGATCCCATCCCATCCCAGGGATAACATCCCACCCCATCCCATCCCATCCCAGGGATCCCATCCCATTCCATCCCATCCCATCTCATCCCAGGGATCACATCCCACCCAGGGATCCTATGTCAGAGATCCCATCCCATCTCACGGGTGCCATCCCAGGGATTCGATCCCAACGCAGGAATCCCATACTATCCCAGGGATCCCATTCCAGGGATCCCATCCCATCCCATCCCAGGAATCCCATCCCATTCCATCCCATCCCATTCCAGGGATCCCATCCCATGCCAGTGAACACATCCCATCCCAGGGATCCCATCCCATCCCAGGGATCCCTTCCCATCCCATCCCATCCCATCCCATCCCATCCCATCCCATCCCATTCCAGGGATCCCATCCCATCCCAGTGAACACATCCCATCCCAGGGATCCCATCCCATCCCATCCCATCCCATCCCATCCCAGGGACACCATCCCAGGGATCCCATCCCATCCCAGGGATCCCATCCCCTCCCTTCCCATCCCATCCCATCCGATCCCTTCCCATCCCATCCCATCCCATCCCATCCCATCCCATCCCATCCCAGGGATCCCATCCCAGGGATCCCATCCCAGGGATCCCATCCCATCCCATTCCATCCCCGGGATCCCATCCCAGGGATTCCATCCCATCCCAGGGATCCCATCCCATCCCAGGGATAACATCCCAGGGATCCCATCCCATCCCAGGGATCCCATCCCATTCCATCCCATCCCATCTCATCCCAGGGATCACATCCCATCCCAGGGATCCCATGTCAGAGATCCCATCCCATCTCACGGATGCCATCCCAGGGATTCGATCCCAACGCAGGAATCCCATACTATCCCAGGGATCCCATTCCAGGGATCCCATCCCATCCCATCCCAGTGATCCAATCCCATCCCAGGGATTCCATCCCAGGGATCCCATCTCATCCCATGGATCCCATCCCATCCCAGGGATGCCATCCCAGGGATCCCATCCAATCCCAGGGGTCTCATCCCATCCCATCCCATCCCATCCCATCCCATCCCATCCCATCCCATCCCATCCCAGAGATCCCATCCCAGGGATCCCATCCCATCCCAGGGATCCCATCATATCCCATTCCAGGGATCCCATCCCATCCCATACCATTCCATCCCATCCCATCACATCCCATCCCATCCCATCCCATCCCATCCCATCCCATCCCATCCCATCCCATCCCATCCCATCCCATCCCATCCCATCCCATCCCATCCCATCCCATCCCATCCCATTGTAGCCCATCCCATCCCTCCCCACCCCATCCCATCCCATCCCATCCCATCCCATCCCAGGGATCCCATCCCGTTCCATCCCATCCCATTGTAGCCCATCCCATCCCTCCCCACGCCATCCCATCCCATCCCACCCCATCCCATCCCATCCCGTCCCATCACATCCCATCCCAGATATCCCATCCCAGGGATCCCATCCCATCCCATCCCAGGGAGCCCATCCCATTCCGGGGATCCCATCCCATCCCATCCCATCCCATCCCATCCCATCCCATCCCATCCCATCCCATCCCATCCTAGGGATCCCATACCAGGTATCCCATCCCATCCCAGGGATCCCATTCCGTACCATCCCAGGGATCCCATTCCATCCCATCCTATCCCATCGATCCCATCCCATCCCAACCCATTGTAGCCAATCCCATCCCACCCCATCCCATCCCATCCCATCCCATCCCATCCCATCCCATCCCATCCCAGGGACACCATCCCAGGGATCCCATCCCATCCCAGGGATCCCATCCCCTCCCTTCCCATCCCATCCCATCCGATCCCTTCCCATCCCATCCCATCCCATCCCAGGGATCCCATCACAGGGATCCCATCACAGGGATCCCATCCCATCCCATTCCATCCCCGGGATCCCATCCCTGGGATTCCATCCCATCCCAGGGATCCCATCCCATCCCAGGGATAACATCCCAGGGATCCCATCCCATCCCAGGGATCCCATCCCATTCCATCCCATCCCATCTCATCCCAGGGATCACATCCCATCCCAGGGATCCCATGTCAGAGATCCCATCCCATCTCACGGATGCCATCCCAGGGATTCGATCCCAACGCAGGAATCCCATACAATCCCAGGGATCCCATTCCAGGGATCCCATCCCATCCCAGTGAACACATCCCATCCCAGGGATCCCATCCCATCCCAGGGATCCCATCCCATCCCATCCCAGGAATCCCATCCCATCCCATTCCAGGGATCCCATCCCATCCCAGTGAACACATCCCATCCCAGGGATCCCATCCCATCCCAGGGATCCCATCCCATCCCATCCCAGGGAGCCCATCATATCCCATTCCAGGGATCCCATCCCATCCCATCCCATTCCATCCCATCCCATCACATCCCATCCCATCCCATCCCATCCCATCCCATCCCATCCCATCCCATCCCATCCCATCCCATCCCATCCCATCCCATCCCATCCCATCCCATCCCATCCCATCCCATTGTAGCCCATCCCATCCCTTCCCACCCCATCCCATCCCATCCCATCCGGTCCCATCACATCCCATCCCAGATATCCCATCCCAGGGATCCCATCCCATCCCATCCCAGGGAGACCATCCCATCCCATTCCGGGGATCCCATCCCATCCCATCCCATCCCATCCCATCCCATCCCATCCCATCCTAGGGATCCCATACCAGGTATCCCATCCCATCCCAGGGATCCCATTCCGTACCATCCCAGGGATCCCATTCCATCCCATCCTATCCCATCGATCCCATCCCATCCCAACCCATTATAGCCAATCCCATCCCACCCCATCCCATCCCATCCCATCCCATCCCAGGGACACCATCCCAGGGATCCCATCCCATCCCATCCCAGGGATCCCATCCCCTCCCTTCCCATCCCATCCCATCCGATCTCTTCCCATCCCATCCCATCCCATCCCAGGGATCCCATCACAGGGATCCCATCCCAGGGATCCCATCCCATCCCATTCCATCCCCGGGATCCCATCCCTGGGATTCCATCCCATCCCAGGGATCCCATCCCATCCCATCCCAGGGATAACATCCCAGGGATCCCATCCCATCCCAGGGATCCCATGTCAGAGATCCCATCCCATCTCACAGATGCCATCCCAGGGATTCGATCCCAACGCAGGAATCCCATACTATCCCAGGGATCCCATTCCTGGGATCACAGCCCATCCCAGTGAACACATCCCATCCCAGGGATCCCATCCCATCCCATCCCATCCCAGGGAGCCCATCCGATCCCATCCCAGGGATCCCATCCCATCCCAACCAATCCCATCCCACCCCATCCCATCCCATTCCATCCCATCCCATCCAATCCCATCCCATGCCATCCCAGGGATCCCATCCCATCCCAGGAATCCCATCCCTTCCCATCCCATCCCATCGCATCCCATGCCTTCCTATCCCATCCCTTCACATCCCATCCAATCCCAGGGATCCCATAACATCCCAGGGATAACATCCCAGGGATCCCATCCCACCCCTGGGATCCCATCCCATTCCATCCCATCCCATCTCATCCCAGGGATCACATCCCATCCCAGGGATCCCATGTCAGAGATCCCATCCCATCTCAAGGATGCCATCCCAGGGATTCGATCCCATCGCAGCAATCCCATACTATCCCAGGGATCCCATTCCAGGGATCCCATCCCATCCCATCCCAGGAATCCCATCCCATCCCATTCCAGGGATCCCATCCCATGCCAGTGAACACATCCCATCCCAGGGATCCCATCCCATCCCAGGGATCCCATCCCATCCCAGGGATCCCATCCCAGGGATCCCATCCCATCCCAACCAATCCCACCCCATCCCATCCCATTCCATCCCATCCCATCCCATGCCATCCCAGGGATCCCATCCCATCCCAGGGATCCCATCCCATACGAGGGATCACATTCCAGGGATCCCATCGCTAGGATCCCATCTCATCCCATCCCTGGGATCCAATCCCATCCCATCTCATCCCAGGGATCCCATAAGACCCCATCCAACCGTTCCCAACCCATCCCAACCCACCCCATCCCATGGATCCCATCCGAGGGATCCCATCCCAGGGATCCCATCCCATCCCAGGGATGCCTTCCCATCCCATCCCATTCCATCCCAGGGATCCCATCCCGTTCCATCCCATCCCAGGGATCCCATCCCATCCCATCCCATCCTATCCCATTCCTTCCCATCCCATCCCATCCCAGGGATCCCATCCCATCCCAGGGATAACATCCCACCCCATCCCATCCCATCCCTGGGATCCCATCCCATTCCATCCCATCCCATCTCATCCCAGGGATCACATCCCACCCAGGGATCCTATGTCAGAGATCCCATCCCATCTCACGGGTGCCATCCCAGGGATTCGATCCCATCGCAGCAATCCCATACTATCCCAGGGATCCCATTCCAGGGATCCCATCCCATCCCATCCCAGGAATCCCATCCCATCCCATCCCATTCCAGGCATCCCATCCCATCCCAGTGAACACATCCCATCCCAGGGATCCCATCCCATCCCAGGGATCCCTTCCCATCCCATCCCATCCCATCCAATCCCATCCCATCCCATCCCATCCCATCCCATCCCATCCCATCCCATCCCATCCCATCCCATCCCATCCCATTGTAGCCCATCCCATCCCTCCCCACCCCATCCCATCCCATCCCAACCCATCCCATCCCATCCCATCCCATTGTAGCCCATCCCATCCCTTCCCACCCCATCCCATCCCATCCGGTCCCATCACATCCCATCCCAGATATCCCATCCCAGGGATCCCATCCCATCCCATCCCAGGGAGCCCATCCCATCCCATTCCGGGGATCCCATCCCATCCCATCCCATCCCATCCCATCCCATCCCATCCTAGGGATCCCATACCAGGTATCCCATCCCATCCCAGGGATCCCATTCCATCCCATCCTATCCCATCGATCCCATCCCATCCCAACCCATTATAGCCAATCCCATCCCACCCCATCCCATCCCATCCCATCCCATCCCATCCCATCCCAGGGACACCATCCCAGGGATCCCATCCCATCCCAGGGATCCCATCCCCTCCCTTCCCATCCCATCCCATCCGATCTCTTCCCATCCCATCCCATCCCATCCCATCCCATCCCATCCCAGGGATCCCATCACAGGGATCCCATCCCAGGGATCCCATCCCATCCCATTCCATCCCCGGGATCCCATCCCTGGGATTCCATCCCATCCCAGGGATCCCATCCCATCCCATCCCAGGGATAACATCCCAGGGATCCCATCCCATCCCATCCCAGGGAGCCCATCCGATCCCATCCCAGGGATCCCATCCCATCCCAACCAATCCCATCCCACCCCATCCCATCCCATTCCATCCCATCCCATCCAATCCCATCCCATGCCATCCCAGGGATCCCATCCCATCCCAGGAATCCCATCCCTTCCCATCCCATCCCATCGCATCCCATGCCATCCTATCCCATCCCTTCACATCCCATCCAATCCCAGGGATCCCATCCCATCCCAGGGATAACATCCCAGGGATCCCATCCCACCCCTGGGATCCCATCCCATTCCATCCCATCCCATCTCATCCCAGGGATCACATCCCATCCCAGGGATCCCATGTCAGAGATCCCATCCCATCTCAAGGATGCCATCCCAGGGATTCGATCCCATCGCAGCAATCCCATACTATCCCAGGGATCCCATTCCAGGGATCCCATCCCATCCCATCCCAGGAATCCCATCCCATCCCATTCCAGGGATCCCATCCCATGCCAGTGAACACATCCCATCCCAGGGATCCCATCCCATCCCAGGGATCCCATCCCATCCCAGGGATCCCATCCCATCCCAACCAATCCCACCCCATCCCATCCCATTCCATCCCATCCCATCCCATCCGATCCCATCCCATGCCATCCCAGGGATCCCATCCCATCCCAGGGATCCCATCCCATACGAGGGATCACATTCCAGGGATCCCATCGCTAGGATCCCATCTCATCCCATCCCTGGGATCCAATCCCATCCCATCTCATCCCAGGGATCCCATAAGACCCCATCCAACCGTTCCCAACCCATCCCAACCCACCCCATCCCATGGATCCCATCCGAGGGATCCCATCCCAGGGATCCCATCCCATCCAATCCCATCCCCGGGACCCCATCCCAGGGATTCCATCCCATCCCAACCCATCCCATCCCCTGGATACCATGCGATCCCAGAGATCCCATCTCAGGGATCCAATCCCATCGCAGGAATGCCATCCCATCCCAACCCATCCCATCCCATCCCATCCTACCCCATCCCATCCCATCCCATCCCATCCCATCCCATCCCATCCCATCCCATCCCATCCCATCCTAGGGATCCCATACCAGGTATCCCATCCCATCCCATGGATCCCATTCCATACCAGCCCAGGGATCCCATTCCATCCCATCCCATCCCATCGATCCCATCCCATCCCATCCCATCCCATCCCATCCCATCCCAGTGACACCATCCCAGGGATCCCATCCCATGCCATCCCATCACAGGGATCCCATCCCATCCCATCCCATCCCATCCCATCCCATCCCAGCGATCTCATCCCAGGGATTCCATGCCATCCCAGGTATACCATCCCAACCAATCCCAACCCAGGGATCCCATCCCATCCCATCCCATCTCATCCCATCCCATCCCATCTCATCCCATCCCACGGATCCCATCCCATCCCATCTCATCCCAGGGATCCCATGCCATGGCATCCCATCCCATCCCAGCCCAGGGATCCCATCCCATCCAAACCCATCCCATCCCATCCCAGGGATCCCATCCCATCCCATCCCTTTCCATCCCATCCCATCCCATCCCATCCCTTTCCATCCCATCCCATCCCATCCCATCCCATCCCATCCCAGGGATTCCATACCATCCTAGGGATTCCATACCATCCCAGGGATCCCATCCCATCCCAGGGTTCCAATAACATTCCAGCTATCCCTCCCAGGGATTCCATCCCATCCCAGGGATCCCATCCCATCCCCGGGATCCCTTCCCAGGGATCCCATCCCATCCCCGGGATCCCATCCCAGGGATTCCATCCCATCCCAGGAATCCCATCCCATCCCAGGGATCCCATCCCATACGAGGGATCTCATTCCAGGGATCCCATCCCAGGGATCCCATCCCATCCCAGGGATCCCATCCCATCCCAACCCATCCCATCCCATCCCATCCCATCCTCTCCCATCCCAGGGATCCTATCCCATCCCAAGTAACCCATCCCATGGATCCCATCCCAGGGATCCCATCCCATCCCAGGGATCCCATCCCATTCCAACCCATCCCAATCCGTTCCAGGGATCCCATCCTATACCAGGGATTCCATCCCAGAGATCCCAGCATATCCCATCCCATCCCATCCGATCCCATCCCAGGGATCCCATCCCATCCCATTCCATCCCATCCCGTCCCATCCCATCCCAGGGATCCCATCCCAGGGATCCCATCCCAGGGATCCCATCCCATCCCATCCCATCCCAACCCCTCCCCTCCCATCCCATCGATCCCATCCCATCCCAACCCATTCTAGCCCATCCCATCCCATTCGATCCCATCCCATCCAATCCCATCCGATCCCATCCCATGTATCCCATCCCAGGGATACCATCCGATCCCATCCCAGCGCAGGGATCCCATCCCATCCCATCCCATCCCATCCCATCCCATCCCATCCCATCCCATCCCTGGGATCCCATTCCAGGGATCCCATTCCAGGGATCCCATCCCATCCCAGGGATCCCATCCCATCCCAACCCATCCCATCCCATCCCATCCCAGGGATCCCATCCCAGGGAGCCCATCCCATCCCCGGGATCCCATCCCAGGGATTCCATCCCATCCCATACGAGGGATCACATTCCAGGGATCCCATCCCTGGGATCCCATCTCATCCCATCCCAGGGATCAAGTCCCATCCCATCACATCCCAGGGTTCCCAACCGATCCCAACCCATGCCATCCCATCCAATCCCATCCCATCCCTTTCCATTCCATCCCATCCCATCCCACCCCATCCCATCCCATCCCAGGGATCCCATCCCAGGGTTCCCATCTCATCCCAGGGATCCAATCCCAGCGATCCTATCCCATCCCATCCCATCCCATCCCATCCCATCCCATCCCACTGTAGCCCATCCCATCCCTTCCCACCCCATCCCATCCCGTCCCATCGCATCCCATCCCAGGGATCCCATACCAGGGATGCCATCCCATCCCATCCCAGGAATGCCATCCCATCCCATCCCATCCCATGAAATCCCATCCCATCCCATTCCATCCCAGGGATGTACTCCTAACCCAGGAATACCCTGCCATCCCAGGGATCCCATCCCATCCCATCCCCGGGATCCCATCCCAGGAATCCCATCCCATCCCAGGGATCCCATCCCATACGAGGGATCTCATTCCAGGGATCCCATCCCAGGGATCCCATCCCATCCCAGGGATCCCATCCCATCCCAACCCATCCCATCCCATCCCATCCCATCCCATCCCATCCCATCCCATCCCATCCTCTCCCATCCCAGGGATCCTATCCCATCCCAAGTAACCCATCCCATGGATCCCATCCCAGGGATCCCATCCCATCCCAGGGATCCCATCCCATTCCAACCCATCCCAACCCGTTCCAGGGATCCCATCCTATCCCAGGGATTCCATCCCAGGGATCCCAGCATATCCCATCCCATCCGATCCCATCTCAGGGATCCCATCCCATCCCATTCCATCCCATCCCGTCCCATCCCATCCCAGGGATCCCATCCCAGGGATCCCATCCCATCCCATCCCATCCCCTCCCCTCCCGTCCCATCGATCCCATCCCATCCCAACCCATTCTAGCCCATCCCATCCCATTCGATCCCATCCCATCCAATCCCATCCGATCCCATCCCATGTATCCCATCCCAGGGATACCATCCGATCCCATCCCAGCGCAGGGATCCCATCCCATCCCATCCCATCCCATCCAATCCCATCCCATCCCATCCCTGGGATCCCATTCCAGGGATCTCATTCCAGGGATCCCATCCCATCCCAGGGATCCCATCCCATCCCAACCCATCCCATCCCATCCCATCCCAGGGATCCCATCCCAGGGAGCCCATCTCATCCACGGCATCCCATCCCTGGGATTCCATCCCATCCCAGGGATCCCATCCCATACGAGGGATCACATTCCAGGGATCCCATCCCTGGGATCCCATCTCATCCCATCCCAGGGATCAAGTCCCATCCCATCACATCCCAGGGTTCCCAACCGATCCCAACCCATGCCATCCCATCCAATCCCATCCCATCCCTTTCCATTCCATCCCATCCCATCCCACCCCATCACATCCCATCCCAGGGATCCCATCCCAGGGTTCCCATCTCATCCCAGGGATCCAATCCCAGCGATCCTATCCCATCCCATCCCATCCCATCCCATCCCATCCCATCCCATCCCATCCCACTGTAGCCCATCCCATCCCTTCCCACCCCATCCCATCCCGTCCCATCGCATCCCATCCCAGGGATCCCATACCAGGGATGCCATCCCATCCCATCCCAGGAATGCCATCCCATCCCATCCCATCCCATGAAATCCCATCCCATCCCATTCCATCCCAGGGATGTACTCCTAACCCAGGAATACCCTGCCATCCCCGGGATCCCATCCCAGGAATCCCATCCCATCCCAGGGATCCCATCCCATCCCAACCCATCCCATCCCATCCCATCCCATCCTCTCCCATCCCAGGGATCCTATCCCATCCCAAGTAACCCATCCCATGGATCCCATCCCAGGCATCCCATCCCATCCCAGGGATCCCATCCCATTCCAACCCATCCCAACCCGTTCCAGGGATCCCACCCTATCCCAGGGATTCCATCCCAGGGATCCCAGCCCTTCCCATCCCATCCGATCCCATCCCAGGGATCCCATCCCATCCCATTCCATCCCATCCCCTCCCCTCCCATCCCATCGATCCCATCCCATCCCAAACCATTCTAGCCCATCCCATCCCATTCGATCCCATCCCATCCAATCCCATCCGATCCCATCCCATGTATCCCATCCCAGGGATACCATCCGATCCCATCCCAGCGCAGGGATCCCATCCCATCCCATCCCATCCCATCCAATCCCATCCCATCCCATCCCTGGGATCCCATTCCAGGGATCCTATTCCAGGGATCCCATCCCATCCCAGTGATCCCATCCCATCCCAACCCATCCCATCCCATCCCATCCCAGGGATCCCATCCCAGGGAGTCCATCCCATCCCCGGGATCCCATCCCAGGGATTCCATCCCATCCCAGGGATCCCATCCCATACGAGGGATCACATTCCAGGGATCCCATCCCTGGGATCCCATCTCATCCCATCCCAGGGATCAAGTCCCATCCCATCACATCCCAGGGTTCTCAACCGATCCCAACCCATGCCATCCCATCCAATCCCATCCCATCCCTTTCCATTCCATCCCATCCCATCCCACCCCATCCCATCCCATCCCAGGGATCCCATCCCAGGGTTCCCATCTCATCCCAGGGATCCAATCCCAGCGATCCTATCCCATCCCATCCCATCCCATTCCATCCCATCCCATCCCATCCCATCCTATCCCATCCCATCCCATCCCAACCCATCCCATCCCATCCCATCCCATCCCATCCCATCACATCCCATCCCATCCCATCCCATCCCATCCCATCACATCCCATCCCATCCCATCCCATCCCATTGTAGCCCATCCCATCCCTTCCCACCCCATCCCATCCCGTCCCATCGCATCCCATCCCTGGGATCCCATACCAGGGATGCCATCCCATCCCATCCCAGGGATGCCATCCCATCCCATCCCATCCCATGAAATCCCATCCCATCCCATTCCATCCCAGGGATGTACTCCTAACCCAGGAATACCCTGAGATCCCAGGGATCCCATCCCATCCCATCCCCGGGATCCCATCCCAGGAATCCCATCCCAGGGATCCCATCCCAGGGATTCCATCCCATTCCAGGGATCCCATCCCATACGAGGGATCACAGTTCAGGGATCCCATCCCAGGGATCCCATCCCATCCCAGGGATCCCCTGCCATCCCATCCCAGGGATCCCATCCCATCCCATCCCATCCCCGGGACCCCATCCCAGGGATTCCATCCCATCCCAACCCATCCCATCCCCTGGATACCATGGGATCCCAGAGATCCCATCGCAGGGATCCCATCCCATCGCAGGAATGCCATCCCATTCCAACCCATCCCATCCCATCCCATCCTACCCCATCCCATCCCATCCCATCCCATCCCATCCCATCCCATCCCATCCCATCCAAGGGATCCCATACCAGGTATCCCATCCCATCCCATGGATCCCATTCCATACCAGCCCAGGAATCCCATTCCATCCCATCCCATCCCATCGATCCCATCCCATCCCAACCGATTGTAGCCAATCCCATACCATCCCACCCCATCCCATCCAATCCCATCCCATCCCATCCCATCCCATCCCATCCCATCCCATCCCATCCCAGTGACACCATCCCAGGGATCCCATCCCATGCCATCCCATCACAGGGATCCCATCCCATCCCATCCCATCCCATCCCATCCCATCCCAGCGATCTCATCCCAGGGATTCCATGCCATCCCATGTATCCCATCCCAACCAATCCCCACCCAGGGATCCCATCCCATCCCATCCCATCTCATCCCATCCCATCCCATCCCATCTCATCCCATCCCACGGATCCCATCCCATCTCATCCCAGGGATCCCATGCCATGGCATCCCATCCCATCCCAGCCCAGGGATCCCATCCCATCCAAACCCATCCCATCCCATCCCAGGGATCCCATCCCATCCCATCCCATCCCTTTCCATCCCATCCCATCCCATCCCATCCCATCCCATCCCATCCCATCCCATCCCATCCCATCCCATCCCATCCCAGGGATTCCATACCATCCTAGGGATTCCATACCATCCCAGGGATCCCATCCCATCCCAGGGTTCCAATCGCATTCCAGCTATCCCATCCCAGGGATTCCATCCCATCCCAGGAATCCCATCCCATCCCAGGGATCCCATCCCATCCCAACCCATCCCATCCCATCCCATCCCATCCCATCCCATCCCATCCCATCCCATCCCATCCCATCCTCTCCCATCCCAGGGATCCTATCCCATCCCAAGTAACCCATCCCATGGATCCCATCCCAGGGATCCCATCCCATCCCAGGGATCCCATCCCATTCCAACCCATCCCAACCCGTTCCAGGGATCCCATCCTATCCCAGGGATTCCATCCCAGGGATCCCAGCCCATCCCATCCCATCCCATCCGATCCCATCCCAGGGATCCCATCCCATCCCATTCCATCCCATCCCGTCCCATCCCATCCCAGGGATCCCATCCTAGGGATCCCATCCCAGGGATCCCATCCCAGGGATCCCATCCCATCCCATCCCCTCCCCTCCCATCCCATCTATCCCATCCCATCCCAACCCATTCTAGCCCATCCCATCCCATTCGATCCCATCCCATCCAATCCCATCCGATCCCATCCCATGTATCCCATCCCAGGGATACCATCCGATCCCATCCCAGCGCAGGGATCCCATCCCATCCCATCCCATCCCATCCAATCCCATCCCATCCCTGGGATCCCCTTCCAGGGATCCCATTCCAGGGATCCCATCCCATCCCAGGGATCCCATCCCATCCCAACCCATCCCATCCCATCCCAGGGATCTCATCCCAGGGAGCCCATCCCATCCCCGGGATCCCATCCCAGGGATTCCATCCCATCCCAGGGATCCCATCCCATACGAGGGATCACATTCCAGGGATCCCATCCCTGGGATCCCATCTCATCCCATCCCAGGGATCAAGTCCCATCCCATCACATCCCAGGGTTCCCAACCGATCCCAACCCATGCCATCCCATCCAATCCCATCACATCCCTTTCCATTCCATCCCATCCCATCCCACCCCATCCCATCCCATCCCAGGGATCCCATCCCAGGGTTCCCATCTCATCCCAGGGATCCAATCCCAGCGATCCTATCCCATCCCATCCCATCCCATCCCATCCCACTGTAGCCCATCCCATCCCTTCCCACCCCATCCCGTCCCATCGCATCCCATCCCAGGGATCCCATACCAGGGATGCCATCCCATCCCATCCCAGGGATGCCATCCCATCCCATCCCATCCCATGAAATCCCATCCCATCCCATTCCATCCCAGGGATGTACTCCTAACCCAGGAATACCCTGCCATCCCAGGGATCCCATCCCATCCCATCCCCGGGATCCCATCCCAGGAATCCCATCCCATCCCAGGGATCCCATCCCAGGGATTCCATCCCATTCCAGGGATCCCATCCCATACGAGGGATCACATTTCAGGGATCCCATCACAGGGATCCCATCCCATCCCAGGGATACCATGCCATCCCATCCCAGGGATCCCATCCCATCCCATCCCATCCCATCCCCGGGACCCCATCCCAGGGATTCCATCCCATCCCAACCCATCCCATCCCCTGGATACCATGCGATCCCAGAGATCCCATCGCAGGGATCCCATCCCATCGCAGGAATGCCATCCCATCCCAACCCATCCCATCCCATCCTACCCCATCCCATCCCATCCCATCCCATCCCATCCCATCCCATCCCATCCCAGTGACACCATCCCAGGGATACCATCCCATGTAATCCCATCACAGGGATCCCATCCCATCCCATCCCAGCGATCTCATCCCAGGGATTCCATGCCATCCCAGGTATCCCATCCCAACCAATCCCAACCCAGGGATCCCATCCCATCCCATCCCATCTCATCCCATCCCATCCCAGGGATCCCGTCCCATCCAAACCCATCCCATCCCATCCCACCCCATCCCATCCCATCCCATCCCATCTCATCCCAACCCATCCCATCTCATCCCATCCCACGGATCCCATCCCATCCAATCCCATCCCAGGGATCCCATTCCGTACCATCCCAGGGATCCCATCCCATCCAATCCCATCCTATCCCATCCCAGGTATCCCATCCCAGGGATCCCATCCCATCCCATCCCATCCCAGCCATTCCCATCCCAGGAATCCCATCCCATCACATCCCACGGATCCCATAACATCCCAGGGATCCCATCCCATCCCATCCAATCCCATCCGATCCCATCCCAGGTATCCTATCCCAGGGATCCCATCCCATCCCATCCCATCCCATCCCATCCCATCCCATCCCACCCATTCCCATCCCAGGAATCCCATCCCATCACATCCCACGGATCCCATAACATCCCAGGGATCCCATCCCATCCCATCCCATCCCAGGGATCCCATCCCAGGGATCCCATCCCATCCCAGGGATCCCTTCCCATCCCATCCCATCCCATCCCATCCCATCCCATCCCATCCCATCCCATCCTATTCGAGGGATTCCATCCCATCCCAGTGAACACATCCCATCCCAGGGATCCCATGTCAGAGATCCCATCCCATCTCACGGATGCCATCCCAGGGATTCGAATCCAATGCAGGAATCCCATACTATCCCAGGGATCCCATTCCAGGGATCCCATCCCATCCCATCCCAGGAATCCCATCCCATCCCATCCCATCCCATCCAATCCCATCCCATCCCATCCCTGGGATCCCATTCCAGGGATCCCATTCCAGGGATCCCATCCCATCCCAGGGATCCCATCCCATCCCAACCCATCCCATCCCATCCCAGGGATCTCATCCCAGGGAGCCCATCCCATTCCCGGGATCCCATCCCAGGGATTCCATCCCATCCCAGGGATCCCATCCCATACGAGGGATCACATTCCAGGGATCCCATCCCTGGGATCCCATCTCATCCCATCCCAGGGATCAAGTCCCATCCCATCACATCCCAGGGTTCCCAACCGATCCCAACCCATGCCATCCCATCCAATCCCATCCCATCCCTTTCCATTCCATCCCATCCCATCCCACCCCATCCCATCCCATCCCAGGGATCCCATCCCAGGGTTCCCATCTCATCCCAGGGATCCAATCCCAGCGATCCTATCCCATCCCATCCCATCCCATCCCATCCCATCCCACTGTAGCCCATCCCATCCCTTCCCACCCCATCCCGTCCCATCGCATCCCATCCCAGGGATCCCATACCAGGGATGCCATCCCATCCCATCCCATCCCATTCGAGGGATCCCATCCCATCCCTGTGAACACATCCCATCTCAGGGATCCCATCCCATCCCAGGGATCCCATCCCATCCCATCCCAGGGAGCCCATCCGATCCCATCCCAGGGATCCCATCCCATCCCAGGGATCTTATTTCATCCCAGGGATCCCATCCCATCCCTTTCCATCCCATCCCATCCCTTTCCATCCCATCCCATCCCTTCCCATCCCATCCCATCCCATCCCATCCCATCCCATCCCATCCCATCCCATCCCAGGGATCCCATCACAGGGATCCCATCCCTGGGATCCCATCTCATCCCATCCCAGGGATCCAATCCCATCCCATCTCATCCCAGGGATCCCATAGCATCCCATCCCAGGGTTCCCAACCCATCCCAACCCATGCCATCCCATCCAATCCCATCCCATCCCAGGGATCGCATCCCATCTCAGGGATCCCATTCCATCCCATCCAAGGATACCATCCCATCCCATCCCATCCCATTGTAGCCCATCCCATCCCTTCCCACCCCATCCCATCCCATCCCGTCCCATCACATCCCATCCCAGATATCCCATCCGAGGGATCCCATCCCATCCCAGGGATCCCATCCCATCCCATCCCAGGGATCCCATCCGATCCCATCCAATCCCATCCCATCCCATCCCATCCCATCCCATCCCATCCCATCCCATCTCATCCCGCGGATCCCATGCCATGGCACCCCATCCCATCCCATCCCATCCCATCCCATCCCAGGGATCCCGTCCCATCCAAACCCATCCCAACCAATCCCATCCCACCCCATCCCATCCCATCCCATCCCATCCCATCCCATGCCATCCCAGGGATCCCATCCCATCCAAGGGATCCCATCCCATCCCTTTCTATCCCATCCCATCCCTTCCCATCCCATCCCATCCCATCCCATCCCATCCCATCCCCTCCCATCCCATCCCATTGTAGCCCATCCCATCCCTTCCCACCCCATCCCATCCCATCCCGTCCCATCACATCCCATCCCAGATATCCCATCCCAGGGATCCCATCCCATCCCATCCCAGGGAGCCCATCCCATCCCATCCCATCCCATCCCATCCCATCCCATCCCATCCCATCCCATCCCATCCCAGGTATCCCTCCCATCCCATCCCATCCAATCCCATCCCACCCCATCCCATCCCATCCCATCCCAGGGATCCCATCCCATCCCATCCCATATCATCCCAGGGATCGCAACCCATCCCAACCAATCCCATCCCACCCCATCCCATCCCATTCCATCCCATCCCATCCCATCCGATCCCATCCCATGCCATCCCAGGGATCCCATCCCCTCCCTTCCCATCCCATGCCATCCCTTCCCATCCCATCCCATCCCATCCCATCCCAGGGATCCCATCCCATCCCATTCCATCCCCGGGATCACATCCCAGGGATCCCATCCCATCCCAGGGATGCCATCCCATCCCATCCCATCCCAGGGATCCCATCCCGTTCCATCCCATCCCAGGGATCCCATCGCATCCCATCCCATCCCATCGCATCCCATCCCATCCCATCCTATCCCATCCCTTCCCATCCCATCCCATCCCATCCCAGGGATCCCATCCCATCCCAGGGATAACATCCCACCCCATCCCATCCCATCCCAGGGATCCCATGTCAGAGATCCCATCCCATCTCAAGGATGCCATCCCAGGGATTCGATCCCATCGCAGCAATCCCATACTATCCCAGGGATCCCATTCCAGGGATCCCATCCCATCCCATCCCAGGAATCCCATCCCATCCCATTCCAGGGATCCCATCCCATCCCAGGGATCCCATCCCATTGATGCCATCCCATCCCAGGGATCCCATCCCATCCCAACCAATCCCACCCCATCCCATCCCATTCCATCCCATCCCATCCCATCCGATCCCATCCCATGCCATCCCAGGGATCCCATCCCATCCCAGGGATCCCATCCCATCCCTTCTTATCCCATCCCTTCCAATCCCATCCCATCCCATCCCATCCCATCCCATCCCATCCCATTCCATCCCCGGGATCCCATCCCAGGGATTCCATCCCATCCCAGGGATCCCATCCCATACGAGGGATCACATTCCAGGGATCCCATCGCTAGGATCCCATCTCATCCCATCCCAGGGATCCAATCCCATCCCATCTCATCCCAGGGATCCCATAAGATCCCATCCAACGGTTCCCAACCCATCCCATCCCATCCCATCCCAGGGATCCCATCCCATCCCATCCCATCCCATCGCATCCCATCCCATCCCATCCCATCCTATCCCATCCCTTCCCATCCCACCCCATCCCAGGGATCCCATCCCATCCCAGGGATAATATCCCACCCCATCCCATCCCATCCCAGGGATCCCATCCCATTCCATCCCATCCCATCTCATCCCAGGGATCACATCCCACCCAGGGATCCTATGTCAGAGATCCCATCCCATCTCACGGGTGCCATCCCAGGGATTCGATCCCAACGCAGGAATCCCATACTATCCCAGGGATCCCATTCCAGGGATCGCATCCCATCCCATCCCAGGAATCCCATCCCATTCCAGGGATCCCATCCCAGTGAACTCATCCCATCCCAGGGATCCCATCCCATCCCAGGGATCCCTTCCCATCCCATCCCATCCCATCCCATTCCAGGGATCCCATCCCATCCCAGTGAACACATCCCATCCCAGGGATCCCACCCCAGGGATCCCATCCCATCCCATCCAATCCCATCCTAAGCCATCCCAGGGATCCCATCCCAAGGATCCCAACCCATCCCATCCCATCCCATCCCAGGGATCCCATCCGATCCCATCCCAGGGATCCCATCCCATCCCATCCAATCCCATCCGATCCCATCCCATCCCACCCATTCCCATCCCAGGTATCCCATCCCAGGGATCCCATCCCATCCCATCCCATCCCATCCCATCCCACCCATTCCCATCCCATCCCACCCATTCCCATCCCAGGAATCCCATCCCATCACATCCCACGGATCCCATAACATCCCAGGGATCCCATCCCATCCCATCCCAGGGATCCCATCCCAGGGATCCCATCTCATCCCAGGGATCCAATCCCAGAAATCCTATCCCAAACCATCCCATCCCATGGATCCCATCCCATCCCAGGGATCCCATCCCATCCCATATCATCCCAGGGATCGCATCCCATCCCAACCAATCCCATCCCACCCCATCCCATCCCATTCCATCCCATCCCATCCCATCCGATCCCATCCCATGCCATCCCGGGGATCCCATCCCCTCCCTTCCCATCCCATGCCATCCCTTCCCATCCCATCCCATCCCATCCCAGGGATCCCATCCCATCCCATTCCATCCCCGGGATCCCATCCCAGGGATCCCATCCCATCCCAGGGATGCCATCCCATCCCATCCCATCCCATCCCATCCCAGGGATCCCATCCCGTTCCATCCCATCCCAGGGATCCCATCCCATCCCATCCCATCCCATCGCATCCCATCCCATCCCATCCTATCCCATCCCTTCCCATCCCATCCCATCCCATCCCAGGGATCCCATCCCATCCCAGGGATAACATCCCACCCCATCCCATCCCATCCCAGGGATCCCATCCCATTCCATTCCATCCCATCCCATCCCATCCCATCCCATCCCATCCCATCCCAGGGATAACATCCCAGGGATCCCATCCCATCCCTGGGATCCCATCCCATTCCATCCCATCCCATCTCATCCCAGGGATCACATCCTATCCCAGGGATCCCATGTCAGAGATCCCATCCCATCTCAAGTATGCCATCCCAGGGATTCGATCCCATCGCAGCAATCCCATACTATCCCAGGGATCCCATTCCAGGGATCCCATCCCATCCCATCCCAGGAATCCCATCCCATCCCATTCCAGGGATCCCATCCCATCCCAGGGATCCCATCCCATTGATGCCATCCCATCCCAGGGATCCCATCCGTTCCCATCCCAGGGATCCCATCCCATCCCAACCAATCCCACCCCCTCCCATCCCATTCCATCCCATCCCATCCCATCCCATCCGATCCCATCCCATGCCATCCCAGGGATCCCATCCCATCCCAGGGATCCCATCCCATCCCTTCCCATCCCATCCCTTCCCATCCCATCCCTTCCAATCCCATCCCATCCCATCCCATCCCATCCCATTCCATCCCCGGGATCCCATCCCAGGGATTCCATCCCATCCCAGGGATCCCATCCCATACGAGGGATCACATTCCAGGGATCCCATCGCTAGGATCCCATCTCATCCCATCCCAGGGATCCAATCCCATCCCATCTCATCCCAGGGATCCCATAAGATCCCATCCAACGGTTCCCAACCCATCCCAACCCATCCCATCCCATGGATCCCATCCGAGGGATCCCATCCCAGGGATCCCATCCCATCCCATCCTATCCCATCCCTTCCCATCCCACCCCATCCCAGGGATCCCATCCCATCCCAGGGATAACATCCCACCCCATCCCATCTCATCCCAGGGATCACATCCCACCCAGGGATCCTATGTCAGAGATCCCATCCCATCTCACGGGTGCCATCCCAGGGATTCGATCCCAACGCAGGAATCCCATACTATCCCAGGGATCCCATTCCAGGGATCCCATCCCATCCCATCCCAGGAATCCCATCCCATCCCAATCCAGGGATCCCATCCCATCCCAGTGAACTCATCCCATCCCAGGGATCCCATCCCATCCCATCCCAGGGATCCCTTCCCATCCCATCCCATCCCATCCCATCCCATCCCATCCCATCCCATCCCATCCCATCCCATTCCAGGGATCCCATCCCATCCCAGTGAACACATCCCATCCCAGGGATCCCATCCCATCCCAGGGATCCCATCCCATCCCATCCAATCCCATCCTAAGCCATCCCAGGGATCCCATCCCAAGGATCCCATCCCATCCCATCCCATCCCATCCCATCCCATCCCATCCCATCCCATCCCATCCCAGGGATCCCATCCGATCCCATCCCAGGGATCCCATCCAATCCCATCGCATCCCATCCCATCCCAGGGATCCCATCACATCCCATCCAATCCCATCCCATCCCATCCCATCCCACCCATTCCCATCCCAGTTATCCCATCCCAGGGATCCCATCCCATCCCATCCCATCCCATCCCATCCCATCCCATCCCATCCCACCCATTCCCATCCCAGGAATCCCATCCCATCACATCCCACGGATCCCATAACATCCCAGGGATCCCATCCCATCCCATCCCAGGGATCCCATCCCAGGGATCCCATCTCATCCCAGGGATCCAATCCCAGAAATCCTATCCCAAACCATCCCATCCCATGGATCCCATCCCATCCCAGGGATCCCATCCCATCCCATTCCATCCCATCCCATCCCATCCGATCCCATCCCATGCCATCCCAGGGATCCCATCCCCTCCCTTCCCATCCCATGCCATCCCTTCCCATCCCATCCCATCCCATCCCATCCCAAACCATCCCATCCCATCCCAAACCATCCCATCCCATCCCATCCCTTCCCATCCCATCCCATCCCTACCAATCCCATCCCAACCCATCCCAACCCATCCCATCCCATCCCATCCCATCCCATCCCATCCCATCCCATCCCATCCCATTCCATCCCCGGGATCCCATCCCAGGGATTCCATCCCATCCCAGGGATCCCATCCCATACGAGGGATCACATTCCAGGGATCCCATCGCTAGGATCCCATCTCATCCCATCCCAGGGATCCAATCCCATCCCATCTCATCCCAGGGATCCCATAAGATCCCATCCAACGGTTCCCAACCCATCCCAACCCATCCCATCCCATGGATCCCATCCGAGGGATCCCATCCCAGGGATCCCATCCCATCCCAGAGATGCCATCCCATCCCATCCCATCCCATCCCAGGGATCCCATCCCATCCCATCCCATCCCATCCCATCCCATCGCATCCCATCCCATCCCATCCTATCCCATCCCTTCCCATCCCACCCCATCCCAGGGATCCCATCCCATCCCAGGGATAACATCCCACCCCATCCCATCCCATCCCATCCCAGGGATCCCATCCCATTCCATCCCATCCCATCTCATCCCAGGGATCACATCCCACCCAGGGATCCTATGTCAGAGATCCCATCCCATCTCACGGGTGCCATCCCAGGGATTCGATCCCAACGCAGGAATCCCATACTATCCCAGGGATCCCATT
The DNA here is from genome assembly GCF_052056855.1 of Sturnus vulgaris. Lineage (NCBI taxonomy): Eukaryota > Metazoa > Chordata > Aves > Passeriformes > Sturnidae > Sturnus > Sturnus vulgaris. The sequence goes on along the minus strand of NC_142282.1, from coordinate 8,827,979 downwards.
CCAGGGATCCCATCCCATCCCATCCCAGGAATCCCATCCCATCCCATTCCAGGGATCCCATCCCATCCCAGTGAACTCATCCCATCCCAGGGATCCCATCCCATCCCAGGGATCCCTTCCCATCCCATCCCATCCCATCCCATCCCATTCCAGGGATCCCATCCCATCCCAGTGAACACATCCCATCCCAGGGATCCCATCCCATCCCAGGGATCCCATCCCATCCAATCCCATCCTAAGCCATCCCAGGGATCCCATCCCAAGGATCCCATCCCATCCCATCCCATCCCATCCCATCCCATCCCAGGGATCCCATCCGATCCCATCCCAGGGATCCCATCCGATCCCATCCCAGGGATCCCATCCCATCCCATCCAATCCCATCCGATCCCATCCCATCCCACCCATTCCCATCCCAGGTATCCCATCCCAGGGATCCCATCCCATCCCATCCCATCCCATCCCATCCCATCCCATCCCACCCATTCCCATCCCATCCCACCCATTCCCATCCCAGGAATCCCATCCCATCACATCCCACGGATCCCATAACATCCCAGGGATCCCATCCCATCCCATCCCAGGGATCCCATCCCAGGGATCCCATCTCATCCCAGGGATCCCATCCCAGAAATCCTATCCCAAACCATCCCATCCCATGGATCCCATCCCATCCCAGGGATCCCATCCCATCCCATATCATCCCAGGGATCGCATCCCATCCCAACCAATCCCATCCCACCCCATCCCATCCCATTCCATCCCATCCCATCCCATCCCATCCGATCCCATCCCATGCCATCCCAGGGATCCCATCCCCTCCCTTCCCATCCCATGCCATCCCTTCCCATCCCATCCCATCCCATCCCATCCCAGGGATCCCATCCCATCCCATTCCATCCCCGGGATCCCATCCCAGGGATCCCATCCCATCCCAGGGATGCCATCCCATCCCATCCCATCCCATCCCAGGGATCCCATACCGTTCCATCCCATCCCAGGGAATCCATCCCATCCCATCCCATCCCATCGCATCCCATCCCATCCCATCCTATCCCATCCCTTCCCATCCCATCCCATCCCATCCCAGGGATCCCATCCCATCCCAGGGATAACATCCCACCCCATCCCATCCCATCCCAGGGATCCCATCCCATTCCATCCCATCCCATCCCATCCCATCCCAGGGATAACATCCCAGGGATCCCATCCCATCCCTGGGATCCCATCCCATTCCATCCCATCCCATCTCATCCCAGGGATCACATCCCATCCCAGGGATCCCATGTCAGAGATCCCATCCCATCTCAAGGACGCCATCCCAGGGATTCGATCCCATCGCAGCAATCCCATACTATCCCAGGGATCCCATTCCAGGGATCCCATCCCATCCCATCCCAGGAATCCCATCCCATCCCATTCCAGGGATCCCATCCCATCCCAGGGATCCCATCCCATTGATGCCATCCCATCCCAGGGATCCCATCCGTTCCCATCCCAGGGATCCCATCCCATCCCTTCCCATCCCATCCCTTCCCATCCCATCCCATCCCATCCCATCCCATCCCATCCCATCCCATTCCATCCCCGGGATCCCATCCCAGGGATTCCATCCCATCCCAGGGATCCCATCCCAGGGAGCCCATCCCATCCCAGGGATCCCATCCCAGGGATCCCATCCCATCCCAGGGATCCCTTCCCATCCCATCCCATCCCATCCCATCCCATCCCATCCCATCCCATCCCATCCTATTCGAGGGATTCCATCCCATCCCAGTGAACACATCCCATCCCAGGGATCCCATGTCAGAGATCCCATCCCATCTCACGGATGCCATCCCAGGGATTCGAATCCAATGCAGGAATCCCATACTATCCCAGGGATCCCATTCCAGGGATCCCATCCCATCCCATCCCAGGAATCCCATCCCATCCCATCCCATCCCATCCAATCCCATCCCATCCCATCCCTGGGATCCCATTCCAGGGATCCCATTCCAGGGATCCCATCCCATCCCAGGGATCCCATCCCATCCCAACCCATCCCATCCCATCCCAGGGATCTCATCCCAGGGAGCCCATCCCATTCCCGGGATCCCATCCCAGGGATTCCATCCCATCCCAGGGATCCCATCCCATACGAGGGATCACATTCCAGGGATCCCATCCCTGGGATCCCATCTCATCCCATCCCAGGGATCAAGTCCCATCCCATCACATCCCAGGGTTCCCAACCGATCCCAACCCATGCCATCCCATCCAATCCCATCCCATCCCTTTCCATTCCATCCCATCCCATCCCACCCCATCCCATCCCATCCCAGGGATCCCATCCCAGGGTTCCCATCTCATCCCAGGGATCCAATCCCAGCGATCCTATCCCATCCCATCCCATCCCATCCCATCCCATCCCACTGTAGCCCATCCCATCCCTTCCCACCCCATCCCGTCCCATCGCATCCCATCCCAGGGATCCCATACCAGGGATGCCATCCCATCCCATCCCATCCCATTCGAGGGATCCCATCCCATCCCTGTGAACACATCCCATCTCAGGGATCCCATCCCATCCCAGGGATCCCATCCCATCCCATCCCAGGGAGCCCATCCGATCCCATCCCAGGGATCCCATCCCATCCCAGGGATCTTATTTCATCCCAGGGATCCCATCCCATCCCTTTCCATCCCATCCCATCCCTTTCCATCCCATCCCATCCCTTCCCATCCCATCCCATCCCATCCCATCCCATCCCATCCCAGGGATCCCATCACAGGGATCCCATCCCTGGGATCCCATCTCATCCCATCCCAGGGATCCAATCCCATCCCATCTCATCCCAGGGATCCCATAGCATCCCATCCCAGGGTTCCCAACCCATCCCAACCCATGCCATCCCATCCAATCCCATCCCATCCCAGGGATCGCATCCCATCTCAGGGATCCCATTCCATCCCATCCAAGGATACCATCCCATCCCATCCCATCCCATTGTAGCCCATCCCATCCCTTCCCACCCCATCCCATCCCATCCCGTCCCATCACATCCCATCCCAGATATCCCATCCGAGGGATCCCATCCCATCCCAGGGATCCCATCCCATCCCATCCCAGGGATCCCATCCGATCCCATCCAATCCCATCCCATCCCATCCCATCCCATCCCATCCCATCCCATCCCATCTCATCCCGCGGATCCCATGCCATGGCACCCCATCCCATCCCATCCCATCCCATCCCATCCCATCCCATCCCAGGGATCCCGTCCCATCCAAACCCATCCCAACCAATCCCATCCCACCCCATCCCATCCCATCCCATCCCATCCCATGCCATCCCAGGGATCCCATCCCATCCAAGGGATCCCATCCCATCCCTTTCTATCCCATCCCATCCCTTCCCATCCCATCCCATCCCATCCCATCCCATCCCATCCCATCCCCTCCCATCCCATCCCATTGTAGCCCATCCCATCCCTTCCCACCCCATCCCATCCCATCCCGTCCCATCACATCCCATCCCAGATATCCCATCCCAGGGATCCCATCCCATCCCATCCCAGGGAGCCCATCCCATCCCATCCCATCCCATCCCATCCCATCCCATCCCATCCCAGGTATCCCTCCCATCCCATCCCATCCAATCCCATCCCACCCCATCCCATCCCATCCCATCCCATCCCAGGGATCCCATCCCATCCCATCCCATATCATCCCAGGGATCGCAACCCATCCCAACCAATCCCATCCCACCCCATCCCATCCCATTCCATCCCATCCCATCCCATCCGATCCCATCCCATGCCATCCCAGGGATCCCATCCCCTCCCTTCCCATCCCATGCCATCCCTTCCCATCCCATCCCATCCCATCCCAGGGATCCCATCCCATCCCATTCCATCCCCGGGATCACATCCCAGGGATCCCATCCCATCCCAGGGATGCCATCCCATCCCATCCCATCCCAGGGATCCCATCCCGTTCCATCCCATCCCAGGGATCCCATCGCATCCCATCCCATCCCATCGCATCCCATCCCATCCCATCCTATCCCATCCCTTCCCATCCCATCCCATCCCATCCCAGGGATCCCATCCCATCCCAGGGATAACATCCCACCCCATCCCATCCCATCCCAGGGATCCCATGTCAGAGATCCCATCCCATCTCAAGGATGCCATCCCAGGGATTCGATCCCATCGCAGCAATCCCATACTATCCCAGGGATCCCATTCCAGGGATCCCATCCCATCCCATCCCAGGAATCCCATCCCATCCCATTCCAGGGATCCCATCCCATCCCAGGGATCCCATCCCATTGATGCCATCCCATCCCAGGGATCCCATCCCATCCCAACCAATCCCACCCCATCCCATCCCATTCCATCCCATCCCATCCCATCCGATCCCATCCCATGCCATCCCAGGGATCCCATCCCATCCCAGGGATCCCATCCCATCCCTTCTTATCCCATCCCTTCCAATCCCATCCCATCCCATCCCATCCCATCCCATCCCATCCCATCCGATCCCATCCCATGCCATCCCAGGGATCCCATCCCATCCCAGGGATCCCATCCCATCCCTTCTTATCCCATCCCTTCCAATCCCATCCCATCCCATCCCATCCCATCCCATCCCATTCCATCCCCGGGATCCCATCCCAGGGATTCCATCCCATCCCAGGGATCCCATCCCATACGAGGGATCACATTCCAGGGATCCCATCGCTAGGATCCCATCTCATCCCATCCCAGGGATCCAATCCCATCCCATCTCATCCCAGGGATCCCATAAGATCCCATCCAACGGTTCCCAACCCATCCCATCCCATCCCATCCCAGGGATCCCATCCCATCCCATCCCATCCCATCGCATCCCATCCCATCCCATCCCATCCTATCCCATCCCTTCCCATCCCACCCCATCCCAGGGATCCCATCCCATCCCAGGGATAATATCCCACCCCATCCCATCCCATCCCAGGGATCCCATCCCATTCCATCCCATCCCATCTCATCCCAGGGATCACATCCCACCCAGGGATCCTATGTCAGAGATCCCATCCCATCTCACGGGTGCCATCCCAGGGATTCGATCCCAACGCAGGAATCCCATACTATCCCAGGGATCCCATTCCAGGGATCGCATCCCATCCCATCCCAGGAATCCCATCCCATTCCAGGGATCCCATCCCAGTGAACTCATCCCATCCCAGGGATCCCATCCCATCCCAGGGATCCCTTCCCATCCCATCCCATCCCATCCCATTCCAGGGATCCCATCCCATCCCAGTGAACACATCCCATCCCAGGGATCCCACCCCAGGGATCCCATCCCATCCCATCCAATCCCATCCTAAGCCATCCCAGGGATCCCATCCCAAGGATCCCAACCCATCCCATCCCATCCCATCCCAGGGATCCCATCCGATCCCATCCCAGGGATCCCATCCCATCCCATCCAATCCCATCCGATCCCATCCCATCCCACCCATTCCCATCCCAGGTATCCCATCCCAGGGATCCCATCCCATCCCATCCCATCCCATCCCATCCCACCCATTCCCATCCCATCCCACCCATTCCCATCCCAGGAATCCCATCCCATCACATCCCACGGATCCCATAACATCCCAGGGATCCCATCCCATCCCATCCCAGGGATCCCATCCCAGGGATCCCATCTCATCCCAGGGATCCAATCCCAGAAATCCTATCCCAAACCATCCCATCCCATGGATCCCATCCCATCCCAGGGATCCCATCCCATCCCATATCATCCCAGGGATCGCATCCCATCCCAACCAATCCCATCCCACCCCATCCCATCCCATTCCATCCCATCCCATCCCATCCGATCCCATCCCATGCCATCCCGGGGATCCCATCCCCTCCCTTCCCATCCCATGCCATCCCTTCCCATCCCATCCCATCCCATCCCAGGGATCCCATCCCATCCCATTCCATCCCCGGGATCCCATCCCAGGGATCCCATCCCATCCCAGGGATGCCATCCCATCCCATCCCATCCCATCCCATCCCAGGGATCCCATCCCGTTCCATCCCATCCCAGGGATCCCATCCCATCCCATCCCATCCCATCGCATCCCATCCCATCCCATCCTATCCCATCCCTTCCCATCCCATCCCATCCCATCCCAGGGATCCCATCCCATCCCAGGGATAACATCCCACCCCATCCCATCCCATCCCAGGGATCCCATCCCATTCCATTCCATCCCATCCCATCCCATCCCATCCCATCCCATCCCATCCCAGGGATAACATCCCAGGGATCCCATCCCATCCCTGGGATCCCATCCCATTCCATCCCATCCCATCTCATCCCAGGGATCACATCCTATCCCAGGGATCCCATGTCAGAGATCCCATCCTATCTCAAGTATGCCATCCCAGGGATTCGATCCCATCGCAGCAATCCCATACTATCCCAGGGATCCCATTCCAGGGATCCCATCCCATCCCATCCCAGGAATCCCATCCCATCCCATTCCAGGGATCCCATCCCATCCCAGGGATCCCATCCCATTGATGCCATCCCATCCCAGGGATCCCATCCGTTCCCATCCCAGGGATCCCATCCCATCCCAACCAATCCCACCCCCTCCCATCCCATTCCATCCCATCCCATCCCATCCCATCCGATCCCATCCCATGCCATCCCAGGGATCCCATCCCATCCCAGGGATCCCATCCCATCCCTTCCCATCCCATCCCTTCCCATCCCATCCCTTCCAATCCCATCCCATCCCATCCCATCCCATCCCATTCCATCCCCGGGATCCCATCCCAGGGATTCCATCCCATCCCAGGGATCCCATCCCATACGAGGGATCACATTCCAGGGATCCCATCGCTAGGATCCCATCTCATCCCATCCCAGGGATCCAATCCCATCCCATCTCATCCCAGGGATCCCATAAGATCCCATCCAACGGTTCCCAACCCATCCCAACCCATCCCATCCCATGGATCCCATCCGAGGGATCCCATCCCAGGGATCCCATCCCATCCCATCCTATCCCATCCCTTCCCATCCCACCCCATCCCAGGGATCCCATCCCATCCCAGGGATAACATCCCACCCCATCCCATCTCATCCCAGGGATCACATCCCACCCAGGGATCCTATGTCAGAGATCCCATCCCATCTCACGGGTGCCATCCCAGGGATTCGATCCCAACGCAGGAATCCCATACTATCCCAGGGATCCCATTCCAGGGATCCCATCCCATCCCATCCCAGGAATCCCATCCCATCCCAATCCAGGGATCCCATCCCATCCCAGTGAACTCATCCCATCCCAGGGATCCCATCCCATCCCATCCCAGGGATCCCTTCCCATCCCATCCCATCCCATCCCATCCCATCCCATCCCATCCCATCCCATTCCAGGGATCCCATCCCATCCCAGTGAACACATCCCATCCCAGGGATCCCATCCCATCCCAGGGATCCCATCCCATCCCATCCAATCCCATCCTAAGCCATCCCAGGGATCCCATCCCAAGGATCCCATCCCATCCCATCCCATCCCATCCCATCCCATCCCATCCCATCCCAGGGATCCCATCCGATCCCATCCCAGGGATCCCATCCAATCCCATCGCATCCCATCCCATCCCAGGGATCCCATCACATCCCATCCAATCCCATCCCATCCCATCCCATCCCACCCATTCCCATCCCAGTTATCCCATCCCAGGGATCCCATCCCATCCCATCCCATCCCATCCCATCCCATCCCATCCCACCCATTCCCATCCCAGGAATCCCATCCCATCACATCCCACGGATCCCATAACATCCCAGGGATCCCATCCCATCCCATCCCAGGGATCCCATCCCAGGGATCCCATCTCATCCCAGGGATCCAATCCCAGAAATCCTATCCCAAACCATCCCATCCCATGGATCCCATCCCATCCCAGGGATCCCATCCCATCCCATTCCATCCCATCCCATCCCATCCGATCCCATCCCATGCCATCCCAGGGATCCCATCCCCTCCCTTCCCATCCCATGCCATCCCTTCCCATCCCATCCCATCCCATCCCATCCCAAACCATCCCATCCCATCCCAAACCATCCCATCCCATCCCATCCCTTCCCATCCCATCCCATCCCTACCAATCCCATCCCAACCCATCCCAACCCATCCCATCCCATCCCATCCCATCCCATCCCATCCCATCCCATCCCATTCCATCCCCGGGATCCCATCCCAGGGATTCCATCCCATCCCAGGGATCCCATCCCATACGAGGGATCACATTCCAGGGATCCCATCGCTAGGATCCCATCTCATCCCATCCCAGGGATCCAATCCCATCCCATCTCATCCCAGGGATCCCATAAGATCCCATCCAACGGTTCCCAACCCATCCCAACCCATCCCATCCCATGGATCCCATCCGAGGGATCCCATCCCAGGGATCCCATCCCATCCCAGAGATGCCATCCCATCCCATCCCATCCCATCCCAGGGATCCCATCCCATCCCATCCCATCCCATCGCATCCCATCCCATCCCATCCTATCCCATCCCTTCCCATCCCACCCCATCCCAGGGATCCCATCCCATCCCAGGGATAACATCCCACCCCATCCCATCCCATCCCATCCCAGGGATCCCATCCCATTCCATCCCATCCCATCTCATCCCAGGGATCACATCCCACCCAGGGATCCTATGTCAGAGATCCCATCCCATCTCACGGGTGCCATCCCAGGGATTCGATCCCAACGCAGGAATCCCATACTATCCCAGGGATCCCATTCCAGGGATCCCATCCCATCCCATCCCAGGAATCCCATCCCATCCCATTCCAGGGATCCCATCCCATCCCAGTGAACTCATCCCATCCCAGGGATCCCATCCCATCCCAGGGATCCCTTCCCATCCCATCCCATCCCATCCCATCCCATTCCAGGGATCCCATCCCATCCCAGTGAACACATCCCATCCCAGGGATCCCATCCCATCCCAGGGATCCCATCCCATCCAATCCCATCCTAAGCCATCCCAGGGATCCCATCCCAAGGATCCCATCCCATCCCATCCCATCCCATCCCATCCCAGGGATCCCATCCGATCCCATCCCAGGGATCCCATCCGATCCCATCCCAGGGATCCCATCCCATCCCATCCAATCCCATCCGATCCCATCCCATCCCACCCATTCCCATCCCAGGTATCCCATCCCAGGGATCCCATCCCATCCCATCCCATCCCATCCCATCCCATCCCACCCATTCCCATCCCATCCCACCCATTCCCATCCCAGGAATCCCATCACATCCCACGGATCCCATAACATCCCAGGGATCCCATCCCATCCCATCCCAGGGATCCCATCCCAGGGATCCCATCTCATCCCAGGGATCCCATCCCAGAAATCCTATCCCAAACCATCCCATCCCATGGATCCCATCCCATCCCAGGGATCCCATCCCATCCCATATCATCCCAGGGATCGCATCCCATCCCAACCAATCCCATCCCACCCCATCCCATCCCATTCCATCCCATCCCATCCCATCCCATCCGATCCCATCCCATGCCATCCCAGGGATCCCATCCCCTCCCTTCCCATCCCATGCCATCCCTTCCCATCCCATCCCATCCCATCCCATCCCAGGGATCCCATCCCATCCCATTCCATCCCCGGGATCCCATCCCAGGGATCCCATCCCATCCCAGGGATGCCATCCCATCCCATCCCATCCCATCCCAGGGATCCCATACCGTTCCATCCCATCCCAGGGAATCCATCCCATCCCATCCCATCCCATCGCATCCCATCCCATCCCATCCTATCCCATCCCTTCCCATCCCATCCCATCCCATCCCAGGGATCCCATCCCATCCCAGGGATAACATCCCACCCCATCCCATCCCATCCCAGGGATCCCATCCCATTCCATCCCATCCCATCCCATCCCATCCCAGGGATAACATCCCAGGGATCCCATCCCATCCCTGGGATCCCATCCCATTCCATCCCATCCCATCTCATCCCAGGGATCACATCCCATCCCAGGGATCCCATGTCAGAGATCCCATCCCATCTCAAGGACGCCATCCCAGGGATTCGATCCCATCGCAGCAATCCCATACTATCCCAGGGATCCCATTCCAGGGATCCCATCCCATCCCATCCCAGGAATCCCATCCCATCCCATTCCAGGGATCCCATCCCATCCCAGGGATCCCATCCCATTGATGCCATCCCATCCCAGGGATCCCATCCGTTCCCATCCCAGGGATCCCATCCCATCCCAACCAATCCCACCCCATCCCATCCCATCCCATCCCATCCGATCCCATCCCATGCCATCCCAGGGATCCCATCCCATCCCAGGGATCCCATCCCATCCCTTCCCATCCCATCCCTTCCCATCCCATCCCATCCCATCCCATCCCATCCCATCCCATCCCATTCCATCCCCGGGATCCCATCCCAGGGATTCCATCCCATCCCAGGGATCCCATCCCAGGGAGCCCATCCCATCCCCGGGATCCCATCCCAGGGATTCCATCCCATCCCAGGGATCCCATCCCATACGAGGGATCACATTCCAGGGATCCCATCGCTAGGATCCCATCTCATCCCATCCCAGGGATCCAATCCCATCCCATCTCATCCCAGGGATCCCATAAGATCCCATCCAACGGTTCCCAACCCATCCCAACCCATCCCATCCCATGGATCCCATCCGAGGGATCCCATCCCAGGGATCCCATCCCATCCCAGGGATGCCATCCCATCCCATCCCATCCCATCCCATCCCATCCCATCGCATCCCAGGGATCCCATCCCATCCCATCCCATCCCATCCCATCCCATCCCATCGCATCCCATCCCATCCCATCCCATCCTATCCCATCCCTTCCCATCCCACCCCATCCCAGGGATCCCATCCCATCCCAGGGATAACATCCCACCCCATCCCATCCCATCCCAGGGATCCCATCCCATTCCATCCCATCCCATCTCATCCCAGGGATCACATCCCACCCAGGGATCCTATGTCAGAGATCCCATCCCATCTCACGGGTGCCATCCCAGGGATTCGATCCCAACGCAGGAATCCCATACTATCCCAGGGATCCCATTCCAGGGATCCCATCCCATCCCATCCCAGGAATCCCATCCCATCCCATTCCAGGGATCCCATCCCATCCCAGTGAACTCATCCCATCCCAGGGATCCCATCCCATCCCAGGGATCCCTTCCCATCCCATCCCATCCCATCCCATCCCATTCCAGGGATCCCATCCCATCCCAGTGAACACATCCCATCCCAGGGATCCCATCCCATCCCAGGGATCCCATCCCATCCAATCCCATCCTAAGCCATCCCAGGGATCCCATCCCAAGGATCCCATCCCATCCCATCCCATCCCATCCCAGGGATCCCATCCGATCCCATCCCAGGGATCCCATCCAATCCCATCGCATCCCATCCCATCCCAGGGATCCCATCCCATCCCATCCAATCCCATCCGATCCCATCCCATCCCACCCATTCCCATCCCAGGTATCCCATCCCAGGGATCCCATCCCATCCCATCCCATCCCATCCCACCCATTCCCATCCCATCCCACCCATTCCCATCCCAGGAATCCCATCCCATCACATCCCACGGATCCCATAACATCCCAGGGATCCCATCCCATCCCATCCCAGGGATCCCATCCCAGGGATCCCATCTCATCCCAGGGATCCAATCCCAGAAATCCTATCCCAAACCATCCCATCCCATGCATCCCATCCCATCCCAGGGATCCCATCACATCCCGTCCCAGGGATCCCATCCCAGGGATCCCATCTCATCCCAGGGATCCAATCCCAGAAATCCTATCCCAAACCATCCCATCCCATGGATCCCATCCCATCCCAGGGATCCCATCCCATCCCGTCCCATATCATCCCAGGGATCGCATCCCATCCCAAGCAATCCCATCCCACCCCATCCCATCCCATTCCATCCCATCCCATCCCATCCGATCCCATCCCATGCCATCCCAGGGATCCCATCCCCTCCCTTCCCATCCCATGCCATCCCTTCCCATCCCATCCCATCCCATCCCATCCCATCCCAAACCATCCCATCCCAAACCATCCCTTCCAATCCCATCCCATCCCATCCCATCCCATTCCATCCCCGGGATCCCATCCCAGGGATTCCATCCCATCCCAGGGATCCCATCCCATACGAGGGATCACATTCCAGGGATCCCATCGCTAGGATCCCATCTCATCCCATCCCAGGGATCCAATCCCATCCCATCTCACCCCAGGGATCCCATAAGATCCCATCCAACGGTTCCCAACCCATCCCAACCCACCCCATCCCATGGATCCCATCCGAGGGATCCCATCCCAGGGATCCCATCCCATCCCAGGGATGCCATCCCATCCCATCCCATCCCATCCCATCCCAGGGATCCCATCCCATCCCATCCCATCGCATCCCATCCCATCCCATCCCATCCTATCCCATCCCTTCCCATCCCACCCCATCCCAGGGATCCCATCCCATCCCCGGGATAACATCCCACCCCATCCCATCCCATCCCAGGGATCCCATCCCATTCCATCCCATCCCATCTCATCCCAGGGATCACATCCCACCCAGGGATCCTATGTCAGAGATCCCATCCCATCTCACGGGTGCCATCCCAGGGATTCGATCCCAACGCAGGGATCCCATACTATCCCAGGGATCCCATTCCAGGGATCCCATCCCATCCCATCCCAGGAATCCCATCCCATCCCATTCCAGGGATCCCATCCCATCCCAGTGAAATCATCCCATCCCAGGGATCCCATCCCATCCCAGGGATCCCTTCCCATCCCATCCCATCCCATCCCATTCCAGGGATCCCATCCCATCCCAGTGAACACATCCCATCCCAGGGATCCCATCCCATCCCAGGGATCCCATCCCATCCCATCCAATCCCATCCTAAGCCATCCCAGGGATCCCATCCCAAGGATCCCATCCCATCCCATCCCATCCCATCCCAGGGATCCCATCCGATCCCATCCCAGGGATCCCATCCAATCCCATCGCATCCCATCCCATCCCAGGGATCCCATCCCATCCCATCCAATCCCATCCGATCCCATCCCATCCCACCCATTCCCATCCCAGGTATCCCATCCCAGGGATCCCATCCCATCCCATCCCATCCCATCCCACCCATTCCCATCCCATCCCACCCATTCCCATCCCAGGAATCCCATCCCATCACATCCCACGGATCCCATAACATCCCAGGGATCCCATCCCATCCCATCCCAGGGATCCCATCCCAGGGATCCCATCTCATCCCAGGGATCCAATCCCAGAAATCCTATCCCAAACCATCCCATCCCATGCATCCCATCCCATCCCAGGGATCCCATCACATCCCGTCCCAGGGATCCCATCCCAGGGATCCCATCTCATCCCAGGGATCCAATCCCAGAAATCCTATCCCAAACCATCCCATCCCATGGATCCCATCCCATCCCAGGGATCCCATCCCATCCCGTCCCATATCATCCCAGGGATCGCATCCCATCCCAAGCAATCCCATCCCACCCCATCCCATCCCATTCCATCCCATCCCATCCCATCCGATCCCATCCCATGCCATCCCAGGGATCCCATCCCCTCCCTTCCCATCCCATGCCATCCCTTCCCATCCCATCCCATCCCATCCCATCCCATCCCAAACCATCCCATCCCAAACCATCCCTTCCAATCCCATCCCATCCCATCCCATCCCATTCCATCCCCGGGATCCCATCCCAGGGATTCCATCCCATCCCAGGGATCCCATCCCATACGAGGGATCACATTCCAGGGATCCCATCGCTAGGATCCCATCTCATCCCATCCCAGGGATCCAATCCCATCCCATCTCACCCCAGGGATCCCATAAGATCCCATCCAACGGTTCCCAACCCATCCCAACCCACCCCATCCCATGGATCCCATCCGAGGGATCCCATCCCAGGGATCCCATCCCATCCCAGGGATGCCATCCCATCCCATCCCATCCCATCCCATCCCAGGGATCCCATCCCATCCCATCCCATCGCATCCCATCCCATCCCATCCCATCCTATCCCATCCCTTCCCATCCCACCCCATCCCAGGGATCCCATCCCATCCCCGGGATAACATCCCACCCCATCCCATCCCATCCCAGGGATCCCATCCCATTCCATCCCATCCCATCTCATCCCAGGGATCACATCCCACCCAGGGATCCTATGTCAGAGATCCCATCCCATCTCACGGGTGCCATCCCAGGGATTCGATCCCAACGCAGGGATCCCATACTATCCCAGGGATCCCATTCCAGGGATCCCATCCCATCCCATCCCAGGAATCCCATCCCATCCCATTCCAGGGATCCCATCCCATCCCAGTGAAATCATCCCATCCCAGGGATCCCATCCCATCCCAGGGATCCCTTCCCATCCCATCCCATCCCATCCCATTCCAGGGATCCCATCCCATCCCAGTGAACACATCCCATCCCAGGGATCCCATCCCATCCCAGGGATCCCATCCCATCCCATCCAATCCCATCCTAAGCCATCCCAGGGATCCCATCCCAAGGATCCCATCCCATCCCATCCCATCCCATCCCATCCCAGGGATCCCATCCCATCCCAACCCCGCGATCCCATCCCATCCCATCAAGTCCCGTCCCATCCCATCCCATCCCATCCCATCCCATCCCATCCCATCCCATCCCATCCTATCCCATCCCATCCCATCCCATCCCATCCCAGGGATCTGCTCCCATCCCAGGGATCCCATCCCATTCCAGGGATCCCATCCCATACGAGGGATAACATTTCAGGGATCCCATCCCAGGGATCCCATCCCATCCCAGGGATCCCATTCCATCCCATCCAAGGATACCATCCCATCCCATCCCATCCCATTGTAGCCCATCCCATCCCTTCCCACCCCATGCCATCCCATCCCGTCCCATCACATCCCATCCCAGATATCCCATCCCAGGGATCCCATCCCATCCCAGGGAGCCCATCCCATCCCATCCCATCCCAGGTATCCCTCCCATCCCATCCCATCCCATCCCATCCCATCCCAGGGATCCCATCCCAGGGATCCCATCCCATCCCCGGGTCCCCATCCCAGGGATTCCATCCCATCCCAACCCATCCCATCCCATCGATCCCATGCCATCCCCGGGTCCCCATCCCCGGGATTCCATCCCATCCCAACTCATCCGATCCCATCGATCCCATCCGATCCCAGAGATCCCATCCCAGGGATCCCATCCCATCGCAGGGATCCCATCCCATCCCATCCCGTCCCATCCCATCCTACCCCATCCCATCCCATCCCATTCCATCCCATCCCAGGGATCCCATACCAGGTATCCCATCCCATCCCAGGGATCACATTCCGTACCATCCCAGGGATCCCATTCCATCCCATCCCATTCCATCCCATCCCATCCCATCCGATCCCATCCCAGGGATCCTATCCCATCCCAGGGAACCTATCCAATCCCAGGGATCCCATCCAATCCCAGGGATCCCATCCCATCCCAGGGATCCCATCCCATCCCATCCCAGCCCATCCCATCCCATCCCCGGGATCCCATCCCCGGGATCCCATCCCAGGGATCCCATCCCAATGCAGGGATCCCATCCCATCCCCGGGATCCCATCCCATCCCATCAAGTCCCGTCCCATCCCATCCCATCCCATCCCATCCCATCCCATCCCATCCCATCCCATCCTATCCCATCCCATCCCATCCCATCCCATCCCATCCCATCCCAGGGATCCCATCCCATCCCAGGGATCCCATCCCATCCCATCCCCGGGATCCCTTCCCAGGGATCCCATCCCATCCCAGGGATCCCATCCCAGGGATTCCATCCCATCCCAGGAATCCCATCCCATCCCAGGGATCCCATCCCATACGAGGGATCTCATTCCAGGGATCCCATCCCAGGGATCCCATCCCATCCCAGGGATCCCATCCCCTCCCTTCCCATCCCATCCCATCCGATCCCATCCCAGGAAACCCATCCCATCCCATTCCAGGGATCCCATCCCATCCCAGTGAACACATCCCATCCCAGGGATCCCATCCCATCCCAGGGATCCCATCCCATCCCATCCCAGGGAGCCCATCCGATCCCATCCCAGGGATCCCATCCCATCCCAACCAATCCCATCCCACCCCATCCCATCCCATTCCATCCCATCCCATCCCATCCCATCCAATCCCATCCCATGCCATCCCAGGGATCCCATCCCATCCCAGGAATCCCATCCCTTCCCATCCCATCCCATCGCATCCCATGCCATCCTATCCCATCCCTTCCCATCCCATGCAATCTCAGGGATCCCATCCCATCCCAGGGATAACATCCCAGGGATCCCATCCCATCCCAGGGATAACATCCCAGGGATCCCATCCCATCCCTGGGATCCCATCCCATCCCGTCTCATCCCAGGGATCACATCCCATCCCAGGGATCCCATGTCAGAGATCCCATCCCATCTCAAGGTTGCCATCCCGGGGATTCGATCCCATCGCAGCAATCCCATACTATCCCAGGGATCCCATTCCAGGGATCCCATCCCATCCCATCCCAGGAATCCCATCCCATCCCATTCCAGGGATCCCATCCCATGCCAGTGAACACATCCCATCCCAGGGATCCCATCCCATCCCAGGGATCCCATCCCAGGGATCCCATCCCATCCTAGGGATCCCATCCGTTCCCATCCCAGGGATCCCATCCCAACCAATCCCACCCCATCCCATCCCATTCCATCCCATCCCATCCGATCCCATCCCATGCCATCCCAGGGATCCCATCCCATCCCAGGGATCCCATCCCATCCCATCCCATTCCATCCCCGGGATCCCATCCCAGGGATTCCATCCCATCCCAGGGATCCCATCCCATACGAGGGATCACATTCCAGGGATCCCATCGCTAGGATCCCATCTCATCCCTTCCCAGGGATCCCATCCCATCCCAGGGATCCCATCCCAGGGATTCCATCCCATCCCAGGAATCCCATCCCATCCCAGGGATACCATCCCATACGAGGGATCTCATTCCAGGGATCCCATCCCAGGGATCCTATCCCATCCCAGGGATCCCATCCCATCCCAACCCATCCCATCCCATCCCATCCTCTCCCATCCCAGGGATCCTATCCCATCCCAAGTAACCCATCCCATGGATCCCATCCCAGGCATCCCATCCCATCCCAGGGATCCCATCCCATTCCAACCCATCCCAACCCGTTCCAGGGATCCCACCCTATCCCAGGGATTCCATCCCAGGGATCCCAGCCCTTCCCATCCCATCCCATCCGATCCCATCCCAGGGATCCCATCCCATCCCATTCCATCCCATCCCCTCCCCTCCCATCCCATCGATCCCATCCCATCCCAACCCATTCTAGCCCATCCCATCCCATCCCTGGGATCCCAATCCAGGGATCCCATTCCAGGGATCCCATCCCATCCCAGGGATCCCATCCCATCCCAACCCATCCCATCCCATCCCATCCCAGGGATCCCATCCCAGGGAGCCCATCCCATCCCCGGGATCCCATCCCATCCCAACCCATCCCATCCCATCCCATCCCAGGGATCCCATCCCAGGGAGCCCATCCCATCCCCGGGATCCCATCCCAGGGATTCCATCCCATCCCAGGGATCCCATCCCATACGAGGGATCACATTCCAGGGATCCCATCCTTGGGATCCCATCTCATCCCATCCCAGGGATCAAGTCCCATCCCATCACATCCCAGGGTTCCCAACCGATCCCAACCCATGCCATCCCATCCAATCCCATCCCATCCCTTTCCATTCCATCCCATCCCATTCCACCCCATCCCATCCCATCCCAGGGATCCCATCCCAGGGTTCCCATCTCATCCCAGGGATCCAATCCCAGCGATCCTATCCCATCCCATCCCATCCCATCCCATCCCATCCCATCCCATCCCATCCCATCCCATCCTATCCCATCCCATCCCATCCCATCCCAACCCATCCCATCCCATCCCATCCCATCCCATCCCATCCCATCCCATCCCATCCCATCCCATCACATCCCATCCCATCCCATCCCATCCCATTGTAGCCCATCCCATCCCTTCCCACCCCATCCCATCCCGTCCCATCCCATCCCATCCCATCCCAGTGACACCATCCCAGGGATCCCATCCCATGCCATCCCATCACAGGGATCCCATCCCATCACATCCCATCCCATCCCATCCCAGCGATCTCATCCCAGGGATTCCATGCCATCCCAGGTATCCCATCCCAACCAATCCCAACCCAGGGATCCCATCCCATCCCATCTCATCCCATCCCATCCCATCTCATCCCATCCCACGGATCCCATCCCATCCCATCTCATCCCAGGGATCCCATGCCATGGCATCCCATCGCATCCCAGCCCAGGGATCCCATCCCATCCAAACCCATCACATCCCATCCCAGGGATCCCATCCCATCCCATCCCATCCCTTTCCATCCCATCCCATCCCATCCCATCCCATCCCATCCCATCCCATCCCATCCCATCCCATCCCATCCCAGGGATTCCATACCATCCTAGGGATTCCATACCATCCCAGGGATCCCATCCCATCCCAGGGTTCCAATCACATTCCAGCTATCCCATCCCAGGGATTCCATCCCATCCCAGGGAGCCCATCCCATCCCATCCCCGGGATCCCTTCCCAGGGATCCCATCCCAGGGATCCCATCCCAGGGATTCCATCCCATCCCAGGAATCCCATCCCATCCCAGGGATCCCATCCCATACGAGGGATCTCATTCCAGGGATCCCATCCCAGGGATCCCATCCCATCCCAGGGATCCCATCCCATCCCAACCCATCCCATCCCATCCCATCCCATCCCATCCCATCCCATCCCATCCCATCCTCTCCCATCCCAGGGATCCTATCCCTTCCCAAGTAACCCATCCCATGGATCCCATCCCAGGGATCCCATCCCATCCCAGGGATCCCATCCCATTCCAACCCATCCCAACCCGTTCCAGGGATCCCATCCTATCCCAGGGATTCCATCCCAGGGATCCCAGCATATCCCATCCCATCCCATCCCATCCGATCCCATCCCAGGGATCCCATCCCATCCGATCCCATCCCAGCGCAGGGATCCCATCCCATCCCATCCCATCCCATCCCATCCAATCCCATCCCATCCCATCCCTGGGATCCCATTCCAGGGATCCCATTCCAGGGATCCCATCCCATCCCAGGGATCCCATCCCATCCCAACCCATCCCATCCCAGGGATTCCATCCCATCCCAGGGATCCCATCTCATCCCATCCCAGGGATCAAGTCCCATCCCATCACATCCCAGGGTTCCCAACCGATCCCAACCCATGCCATCCCATCCAATCCCATCCCATCCCTTTCCATTCCATCCCATCCCATCCCACCCCATCCCATCCCATCCCAGGGATCCCATCCCAGGGTTCCCATCTCATCCCAGGGATCCAATCCCAGCGATCCTATCCCATCCCATCCCATCCCATCCCTTCCCACTGTAGCCCATCCCATCCCTTCCCACCCCATCCCGTCCCATCGCATCCCATCCCAGGGATCCCATACCAGGGATGCCATCCCATCCCATCCCAGGGATGCCATCCCATCCCATCCCATCCCATGAAATCCCATCCCATCCCATTCCATCCCAGGGACGTACTCCTAACCCAGGAATACCCTGCCATCCCAGGGATCCCATCCCATCCCATCCCCGGGATCCCATCCCAGGAATCCCATCCCATCCCAGGGATCCCATCCCAGGGATTCCATCCCATTCCAGGGATCCCATCCCATACGAGGGATCACATTTCAGGGATCCCATCCCAGGGATCCCATCCCATCCCAGGGATCCCATGCCATCCCATCCCAGGGATCCCATCCCATCCCATCCCATCCCCGGGACCCCATCCCAGGGATTCCATCCCAACCCATCCCATCCCCTGGATACCATGCGATCCCAGAGATCCCATCGCAGGGATCCCATCCCATCGCAGGAATGCCATCCCATCCCATCCCATCCCATCCCATCCCATCCCATCCTACCCCATCCCATCCCATCCCATCCCATCCCATCCCATCCCATCCTAGGGATCCCATACCAGGTATCCCATCCCATCCCATGGATCCCATTCCATACCAACCCAGGGATCCCATTCCATCCCATCCCATCCCATCGATCCCATCCCATCCCAACCGATTGTAGCCAATCCCATACCATCCCACCCCATCCCATCCCATCCCATCCCATCCCATCCCATCCCATCCCATCCCAGTGACACCATCCCAGGGATACCATCTCATCCCATCCCATCCCAGGGATCCCGTCCCATCCAAACCTATCCCATCCCATCCCACCCCATCCCATCCCATCCCATCCCATCCCATCCCATCCCATCTCATCCCATCCCATCCCATCACATCCCATCCCACGGATACCATCCCATACAATCCCATCCCAGGGATCCCATACCAGGTATCCCATCCCATCCCAGGGATCCCATTCCGTACCATCCCAGGGATCCCATTCCATCCCATTCCATCCCATCCCATCCCAGGGATCCCATCCCATCCCATCCAATCCCATCCGATCCCATCCCAGGTATCCCATCCCAGGGATCCCATCCCATCCCATCCCATCCCATCCCATCCCATCCCATCCCACCCATTCCCATCCCAGGAATCCCATCCCATCACATCCCACGGATCCCATAACATCCCAGGGATCCCATCCCATCCCATCCCATCCCATCCCATCCCATCCCACCCATTCCCATCCCAGGAATCCCATCCCATCACATTCCACGGATCCCATAACATCCCAGGGATCCCATCCCATCCCATCCCATCCCAGGGATCCCATCCCAGGGATCCCATCCCATCCCAGGGATCCCTTCCCATCCCATCCCATCCCATCCCATCCCATTCGAGGGATTCCATCCCATCCCAGTGAACACATCCCATCCCAGGGATCCCATGTCAGAGATCCCATCCCATCTCACGAATGCCATCCCAGGGATTCGATTCCAATGCAGGAATCCCATACTATCCCAGGGATCCCATTCCAGGGATCCCATCCCATCCCATCCCAGGAATCCCATCCCATCCCATCCCATCCCATCCCATTCAAGGGATCCCATCCCATCCCAGTGAACACATCCCATCTCAGGGATCCCATCCCATTCCAACCAATCCCATCCCACCCCATCCCATCCCTTCCCATCCCATGCCATCCCAGGGATCCCATCCCATCCCAGGGATCTTATTTCATCCCAGGGATCCCATCCCATCCCTTCCCATCCCATCCCATCCCATCCCATCCCATCCCATCCCATCCCATCCCATCCCATCCCATCCCATTCCAGGGATCCCATCACAGGGATCCCATCCCTGGGATCCCATCTCATCCCATCCCAGGGATCCAATCCCATCCCATCTCATCCCAGGGATCCCATAACATCCCATCCCAGGGTTCCCAACCCATCCCAACCCATGCCATCCCATCCAATCCCATCCCATCCCAGGGATCGCATCCCATCTCAGGGATCCCATTCCATCCCATCCAAGGATACCATCCCATCCCATCCCATCCCATTGTAGCCCATCCCATCCCTTCCCACCCCATCCCATCCCATCCCGTCCCATCACATCCCATCCCAGATATCCCATCCGAGGGATCCCATCCCATCCCATCCCAGGGATCCCATCCGATCCCATCCCATCCAATCCCATCCCATCCCATCCCATCCCATCCCATCTCATCCCGCGGATCCCATGCCATGGCATCCCATCCCATCCCATCCCATCCCATCCCAGGGATCCCGTCCCATCCAAACCCATCCCAACCAATCCCATCCCACCCCATCCCATCCCATCCCATCCCATGCCATCCCAGGGATCCCATCCCATCCCAGGGATCCCATCCCATCCCTTTCTATCCCATCCCATCCCTTCCCATCCCATCCCATCCCATCCCATCCCATCCCATCCCATTGTAGCCCATCCCATCCCTTCCCACCCCATCCCATCCCATCCCGTCCCATCACATCCCATCCCAGATATCCCATCCCAGGGATCCCATCCCATCCCATCCCATCCCATCCCATCCCATCCCATCCCATCCCATCCCATCCTACCCCATCCCATCCCATCCCATCCCATCCCATCCCATCCCATCCCATCCCATCCCATCCCATCCCATCCTAGGGATCCCATACCAGGTATCCCATCCCATCCCATGGATTCCATTCCATACCAGCCCAGGGATCCCATTCCATCCTATCCCATCCCATCGATCCCATCCCATCCCAACCGATTGTAGCCAATCCCATACCATCCCACCCCATCCCATCCAATCCCATCCCATCCCATCCCATCCCATCCCATCCCATCCCATCCCATCCCAGTGACACCATCCCAGGGATACCATCCCAACCAATCCCAACCCAGGGATCCCATCCCATCCCATCTCATCCCATCCAATCCCAGGGATCCCGTCCCATCCAAACCCATCCCATCCCATCCCACCCCATCCCATCCCATCCCATCCCATCTCATCCCATCCCATCCCATCACATCCCATCCCACGGATCCCATCCCATACAATCCCATCCCAGGGATCCCATACCAGGTATCCCATCCCATCCCAGGGATCCCATTCCGTACCATCCCAGGGATCCCATTCCATCCCATTCCATCCCATCCCATCCCAGGGATCCCATCCAATCCCATCCCAGGGATCCCATCCAATCCCATCGCATCCCATCCCATCCCAGGGATCCCATCCCATCCCATCCAATCCCATCCGATCCCATCCCAGGTATCCCATCCCAGGGATCCCATCCCATCCCATCCCATCGCATCCCATCCCACCCATTCCCATCCCAGGAATCCCATCCCATCACATCCCACGGATCCCATAACATCCCAGGGATCCCATCCCATCCCATCCAATCCCATCCGATCCCATCACAGGTATCCCATCCCAGGGATCCCATCCCATCCCATCCCATCCCATCCCATCCCACCCATTCCCATCCCAGGAATCCCATCCCATCAAATCCCACGGATCCCATAACATCCCAGGGATCCCATCCCATCCCATCCAATCCCATCCCATCCCATCCCAGGGATCCCATCCCAGGGATCCCATCCCAGGGATCCCATCCCATCCCAGGGATCCCTTCCCATCCCATCCCATCCCATCCCATCCCATCCCATCCCATCCCATTCGAGGGATTCCATGTCAGAGATCCCATCCCATCTCACGAATGCCATCCCAGGGATTCGATTCCAATGCAGGAATCCCATACTATCCCAGGGATCCCATTCCAGGGATCCCATCCCATCCCATCCCAGGAATCCCATCCCATCCCATCCCATCCCATCCCATCCCATGCCATCCCAGGGATCCCATCCCATCCCAGGGATCTTATTTCATCCCAGGGATCCCATCCCATCCCTTTCCATCCCATCCCATCCCTTCCCATCCCATCCCATCCCATCCCATCCCATCCCATCCCATCCCATCCCATCCCATCCCATCCCATCCCATTCCAGGGATCCCATCACAGGGATCCCATCCCTGGGATCCCATCTCATCCCATCCCAGGGATCCAATCCCATCCCATCTCATCCCAGGGATCCCATAACATCCCATCCCAGGGTTCCCAACCCATCCCAACCCATGCCATCCCATCCAATCCCATCCCATCCCAGGGATCGCATCCCATCTCAGGGATCCCATTCCATCCCATCCAAGGATACCATCCCATCCCATCCCATCCCATTGTAGCCCATCCCATCCCTTCCCACCCCATCCCATCCCATCCCGTCCCATCACATCCCATCCCAGATATCCCATCCGAGGGATCCCATCCCATCCCAGGGATCCCATCCGATCCCATCCCATCCAATCCCATCCCATCCCATCCCATCCCATCCCATCCCATCCCATCTCATCCCGCGGATCCCATGCCATGGCATCCCATCCCATCCCATCCCATCCCAGGGATCCCGTCCCATCCAAACCCATCCCAACCAATCCCATCCCACCCCATCCCATCCCATCCCATCCCATCCCATCCCATCCCATGCCATCCCAGGGATCCCATCCCATCCAAGGGATCCCATCCCATCCCTTTCTATCCCATCCCATCCCTTCCCATCCCATCCCATCCCATCCCATCCCATCCCATCCCATCCCATCCCATCCCATCCCATCCCATCCCATCCCATCCCATCCCATTGTAGCCCATCCCATCCCTTCCCACCCCATCCCATCCCATCCCGTCCCATCACATCCCATCCCAGATATCCCATCCCAGGGATCCCATCCCATCCCAGGGAGCCCATCCCATCCCATCCCATCCCAGGTATCCCTCCCATCCCATCCCATCCAATCCCATCCCCTCCCATCCCATCCCATCCCATCCCATCCCATCCCATCCCATCCCATCCCATCCCATCCCAGGGATCCCATCCCAGGGATCCCATCCCATCCCCGGGTCCCCATCCCAGGGATTTTATCCCATCCCAACCCATCCCATCCCATCTATCCCATGCCATCCCCGGTCCCCATCCCCGGGATTCCATCCCATCCCAACTCATCCGATCCCATCGATCCCATCCGATGCCAGAGATCCCATCCCAGGGATCCCATCCCATCGCACGGATCCCATCCCATCCCATCCCGTCCCATCCCATCCTACCCCATCCCATCCCATCCCATTCCATCCCATCCCAGGGATCCCATACCAGGTATCCCATCCCATCCCAGGGATCACATTCCGTACCATCCCAGGGATCCCATTCCATCCCAACCCATTCCATCCCATCCCATCCCATCCGATCCCATCCCAGGGATCCTATCCCATCCCAGGGATCCTATCCAATCCCAGGGATCCCATCCAATCCCTTCCCATCCCATCCAATCCCAGGGATCCCATCCCGTCCCAGGGATAACATCCCAGGGATCCCATCCCATCCCAGGGATAACATCCCAGGGATCCCATCCCATCCCTGGGATCCCATCCCATCCCGTCTCATCCCAGGGATCACATCCCATCCCAGGGATCCCATGTCAGATATCCCATCCCATCTCAAGGATGCCATCCCGGGGATTCGATCCCATCGCAGCAATCCCATACTATCCCAGGGATCCCATTCCAGGGATCCCATCCCATCCCATCCCAGGAATCCCATCCCATCCCATTCCAGGGATCCCGTCCCATGCCAGTGAACACATCCCATCCCAGGGATCCCATCCCATCCCAGGGATCCCATCCCAGGGATCCCATCCCATCCTAGGGATCCCATCCGTTCCCATCCCAGGGATCCCATCCCATCCCCACCAATCCCACCCCATCCCATCCCATTCCATCCCATCCCATCCCATCCGATCCCATCCCATGCCATCCCAGGGATCCCATCCCATCCCTTCCCATCCCATCCCATCCCTTCCAATCCCATCCCATCCCATCCCATCCCATCCCATCCCATCCCATCCCATCCCATTCCATCCCCGGGATCCCATCCCAGGGATTCCATCCCATCCCAGGGATCCCATCCCATACGAGGGATCACATTCCAGGGATCCCATCGCTAGGATCCCATCTCATCCCATCCCAGGGATCCAATCCCATCCCATCTCATCCCAGGGATCCCATAAGATTCCATCCAACGGTTCCCAACCCATCCCAACCCATCCCATCCCATGGATCCCATCCAAGGGATCCCATCCCAGGGATCCCATCCCATCCCAGGGATGCCATCCCATCCCATCCCATCCCATCCCAGGGATCCCATCCCGTTCCATCCCATCCCAGGGATCCCATCCCATCCCATCCAATCCCATCGCATCCCATCCCATCCCATCCTATCCCATCCCTTCCCATCCCATCCCATCCCATCCCATCCCAGGGATCCCATCCCATCCCAGGGATAACATCCCACCCCATCCCATCCCATCCCATCCCATCCCAGGGATCCCATCCCATTCCATCCCATCCCATCCCATCCCATCCCAGGGATAACATCCCAGGGATCCCATCCCATCCCTGGGATCCCATCCCATTCCATCCCATCTCATCCCAGGGATCACATCCCATCCCAGGGATCCCATGTCAGAGATCCCATCCCATCTCAAGGATGCCATCCCAGGGATTCGATCCCATCACAGCAATCCCATACTATCCCAGGGATCCCATTCCAGGGATCCCATCCCATCCCATTCCAGGGATCCCATCCCATCCCAGGGATCCCATCCCATTGATGCCATCCCATCCCAGGGATCCCATCCGTTCCCATCCCAGGGATCCCATCCCATCCCAACCAATCCCACCCCATCCCATCCCATTCCATCCCATCCCATCCCATCCGATCCCATCCCATGCCATCCCAGGGATCCCATCCCATCCCAGGGATCCCATCCCATCCCTTCCCATCCCATCCCATCCCTTCCAATCCCATCCCATCCCATCCCATCCCATCCCATCCCATCCCATTCCATCCCCGGGATCCCATCCCAGGGATTCCATCCCATCCCAGGGATCCCATCCCATATGAGGGATCACATTCCAGGGATCCCATGGCTAGGATCCCATCTCATCCCATCCCAGGGATCCAATCCCATCCCATCTCATCCCAGGGATCCCATAAGATCCCATCCAACGGTTCCCAACCCATCCCAACCCATCCCATCCCATGGATCCCATCCGAGGGATCCCATCCCTGGGATCCCATCCCATCCCAGGGATGCCATCCCATCCCATCCCATCCCATCCCATCCCATCCCATCCCATCCCATCCCATCCCATCCCATCCCATTCCAGGGATCCCATCCCATCCCAGTGAACACATCCCATCCCAGGGATCCCATCCCATCCCAGGGATCCCATCCCATCCCATCCAATCCCATCCTAAGCCATCCCAGGGATCCCATCCCAAGGATCCCATCCCATCCCATCCCATCCCATCCCATCCCAGGGATCCCATCCGATCCCATCCCAGGGATCCCATCCAATCCCATCGCATCCCATCCCATCCCAGGGATCCCATCCCATCCCATCCAATCCCATCCGATCCCATCCCATCCCACCCATTCCCATCCCAGGTGTCCCATCCCAGGGATCCCATCCCATCCCATCCCATCCCATCCCATCCCACCCATTCCCATCCCAGGAATCCCATCCCATCACATCCCACGGATCCCATAACATCCCAGGGATCCCATCCCATCCCATCCCAGGGATCCCATCCCAGGGATCCCATCTCATCCCAGGGATCCAATCCCAGAAATCCTATCCCAAACCATCCCATCCCGTGGATCCCATCCCATCCCAGGGATCCCATCCCATCCCATCCCATATCATCCCAGGGATCGCATCCCATCCCAACCAATCCCATCCCACCCCATCCCATCCCATTCCATCCCATCCCATCCCATCCCATCCCATCCCATCCGATCCCATCCCATGCCATCCCAGGGATCCCATCCCATCCCGGGGTTCCCGTCCCCTCCCTTCCCATCCCATGCCATCCCTTCCCATCCCATCCCATCCCATCCCATCCCATCCCAGGGATCCCATCCCATCCCATTCCATCCCCGGGATCCCATCGCAGGGATTCCATCCCATCCCAGGGATCCCATCCCATCCCAGGGATAACATCCCAGGGATCCCATCCCATTCCAGGGATCCCATCCCATTCCATCCCATCCCATCTCATCCCAGGGATCACATCCCATCCCAGGGATCCCATGTCAGAGATCCCATCCCATCTCACGGATGCCATCCCAGGGATTCGATTCCAATGCAGGAATCCCATACTATCCCAGGGATCCCATTCCAGGGATCCCATCCCATCCCATCCCAGGAATCCCATCCCATCCCATCCCATCCCATCCCATTCCAGGGATCCCATCCCATCCCAGTGAACACATCCCATCTCAGGGATCCCATGCCATCCCAGGGATCCCATCCCATCCCATCCCAGGGAGCCCATCCGATCCCATCCCAGGGATCCCATCCCATTCCCACCAATCCCATCCTACCCCATCCCATCCCATCCCTTCCCATCCCATGCCATCCCAGGGATCCCATCCCATCCCAGGGATCTTATTTCATCCCAGGGATCCCATCCCATCCCTTTCCATCCCATCCCATCCCTTCCCATCCCATCCCATCCCATCCCATCCCATCCCATCCCATCCCAGGGATCACATCACAGGGATCCCATCCCTGGGATCCCATCTCATCCCATCCCAGGGATCCAATCCCATCCCATCTCATCCCAGGGATCCCATAACATCCCATCCCAGGGTTCCCAACCCATCCCAACCCATGCCATCCCATCCAATCCCATCCCATCCCAGGGATCGCATCCCATCTCAGGGATCCCATTCCATCCCATCCAAGGACACCATCCCATCCCATCCCATCCCATCCCATTGTAGACCATCCCATCCCTTCCCACCACATCCCATCCCATCCCGTCCCATCACATCCCATCCCAGATATCCCATCCCATCCCATCCCATCCCAGGGATCCCATCCCATCCCATCCCAGGGATCCCATCCGATCCCATCCCATCCAATCCCATCCCATCCCATCCCATCCCATCCCATCCCATCTCATCCCACGGATCCCATGCCATGGCATCCCGTCCCATCACATCCCATCCCAGATATCCCATCCCAGGGATCCCATCCCATCCCATCCCAGGGAGCCCATCCCATCCCATCCCAGGTATCCCTCCCATCCCATCCAATCCCATCCCTTCCCATCCCATCCCATCCCACGGATCCCATCCCAGGGATCCCATCCCATCCCCGGGTCCCCATCCCAGGGATTCCATCCCATCCCAACCCATCACATCCCATCGATCCCATCCCATCCCCGGGTCCCCATCCCCGGGATTCCATCCCATCCCAACCCATCCCATCCCATCGATCCCATCCGATCCCAGAGATCCCATCCCAGGGATCCCATCCCATCGCAGGGATCCCATCCCATCCTATCCCGTCCCATCCGATCCTACCCCATCCCATCCCATCCCAGGGATCACATTCCGTACCATCCCAGGGATCCCATTCCATCCCATCCCATTCCATCCCATCCCATCCGATCCCATCCCAGGGATCCTATCCCATCCCAGGGATCCTATCCCATCCCCGGGATCCCATCCCCGGGATCCCATCCCAGCCAAACGCATCCCAATGCAGGGATCCCATCCCAACCCCGGGATCCCATCCCATCCCATCAAGTCCCGTCCCATCCCATCCCATCCCATCCCATCCCATCCCATCCCATCCCATCCCATCCCATCCCATCCCATCCTATCCCATCCCATCCCATCCCATCCCATCCCATCCCATCCCATGCCATCCCATCCCAGGGATCTGCTCCCATCCCAGGGATCCCATCCCATCCCCGGGATACCTTCCCAGGGATCCCATCCCATCCCAGGGATCCCATCCCAGGGATTCCATCCCATCCCAGGAATCCCATCCCATCCCAGGGATCCCATCCCATACGAGGGATCTCATTCCAGGGATCCTATCCCAGGGATCCCATCCCATCCCAGGGATCCCATCCCATCCCAACCCATCCCATCCCATCCCATCCCAGGGATCCTATCCCATCCCAAGTAACCCATCCCATGGATCCCATCCCAGGCATCCCATCCCATCCCAGTGATCCCATCCCGTTCCAACCCATCCCAACCCGTTCCAGGGATCCCACCCTATCCCAGGGATTCCATCCCAGGGATCCCAGCCCTTCCCATCCCATCCCATCCGATCCCATCCCAGGGATCCCATCCCATCCCATTCCATCCCATCCCCTCCCCTCCCATCCCATCGATCCCATCCCATTCCAACCCATTCTAGCCCATCCCATCCCATTCGATCCCATCCCATCCAATCCCATCCGATCCCATCCCATGTATACCATCCCAGGGATACCATCCCATCCCATCCCAGGGATTCCATACCATCCTAGGGATTCCATACCATCCCAGGGATCCCATCCCATTCCAGGGTTCCAATCACATTCCAGCTATCCCATCCCAGGGATTCCATCCCATCCCAGGGAGCCCATCCCATCCCATCCCCGGGATCCCTTCCCAGGGATCCCATCCCAGGGATCCCATCCCAGGGATTCCATCCCATCCCAGGAATCCCATCCCATCCCAGGGATCCCATCCCATACGAGGGATCTCATTCCAGGGATCCCATCCCAGGGATCCCATCCCATCCCAACCCATCCCATCCCATCCCATCCCATCCCAACCCATCCCATCCCATCTCATCCCATCCCATCCCATCCCATCCCATCCCATCCCATCCCATCCCATCCCATCCCATCCCATCCCATCCCATCCTCTCCCATCCCAGGGATCCTATCCCTTCCCAAGTAACCCATCCCATGGATCCCATCCCAGGGATCCCATCCCATCCCAGGGATCCCATCCCATTCCAACCCATCCCAACCCGTTCCAGGGATCCCATCCTATCCCAGGGATTCCATCCCAGGGATCCCAGCATATCCCATCCCATCCGATCCCATCCCAGGGATCCCATCCCATCCGATCCCATCCCAGCGCAGGGATCCCATCCCATCCCATCCCATCCCATCCAATCCCATCCCATCCCATCCCTGGGATCCCATTCCAGGGATCCCATTCCAGGGATCCCATCCCATCCCAGGGATCCCATCCCATCCCAACCCATCCCATCCCAGGGATTCCATCCCATCCCAGGGATCCCATCCCATACGAGGGATAACATTCGAGGGATCCCATCCCTGGGATCCCATCTCATCCCATCCCAGGGATCAAGTCCCATCCCATCACATCCCAGGGTTCCCAACCGATCCCAACCCATGCCATCCCATCCAATCCCATCCCATCCCTTTCCATTCCATCCCATCCCATCCCACCCCATCCCATCCCATCCCAGGGATCCCATCCCAGGGTTCCCATCTCATCCCAGGGATCCAATCCCAGCGATCCTATCCCATCCCATCCCATCCCATCCCTTCCCACTGTAGCCCATCCCATCCCTTCCCACCCCATCCCATCCCGTCCCATCGCATCCCATCCCAGGGATCCCATACCAGGGATGCCATCCCATCCCATCCCAGGGATGCCATCCCATCCCATCCCATCCCATGAAATCCCATCCCATCCCATTCCATCCCAGGGACGTACTCCTAACCCAGGAATACCCTGCCATCCCAGGGATCCCATCACATCCCATCCCCGGGATCCCATCCCAGGAATCCCATCCCATCCCAGGGATCCCATCCCAGGGATTCCATCCCATTCCAGGGATCCCATCCCATACGAGGGATCACATTTCAGGGATCCCATCCCAGGGATCCCATCCCATCCCAGGGATCCCATGCCATCCCATCCCAGGGATCCCATCCCATCCCATCCCATCCCCGGGACCCCATCCCAGGGATTCCATCCCAACCCATCCCAGGAATCCCATCCCATCCCATTCCAGGGATCCCGTCCCATGCCAGTGAACACATCCCATCCCAGGGATCCCATCCCATCCCAGGGATCCCATCCCAGGGATCCCATCCCATCCTAGGGATCCCATCCGTTCCCATCCCAGGGATCCCATCCCATCCCCACCAATCCCACCCCATCCCATCCCATTCCATCCCATCCCATCCCATCCCATCCCATGCCATCCCAGGGATCCCATCCCATCCCTTCCCATCCCATCCCATCCCTTCCAATCCCATCCCATCCCATCCCATCCCATCCCATCCCATCCCATCCCATCCCATCCCATCCCATCCCATTCCATCCCCGGGATCCCATCCCAGGGATTCCATCCCATCCCAGGGATCCCATCCCATACGAGGGATCACATTCCAGGGATCCCATCGCTAGGATCCCATCTCATCCCATCCCAGGGATCCAATCCCATCCCATCTCATCCCAGGGATCCCATAAGATTCCATCCAACGGTTCCCAACCCATCCCAACCCATCCCATCCCATGGATCCCATCCAAGGGATCCCATCCCAGGGATCCCATCCCATCCCAGGGATGCCATCCCATCCCATCCCATCCCATCCCATCCCATCCCATCCCATCCCATCCCAGGGATCCCATCCCTTTCCATCCCATCCCAGGGATCCCATCCCATCCCATCCAATCCCATCGCATCCCATCCCATCCCATCCCATCCTATCCCATCCCTTCCCATCCCATCCCATCCCAGGGATCCCATCCCATCCCAGGGAAAACATCCCACCCCATCCCATCCCATCCCAGGGATCCCATCCCATTCCATCCCATCCCATCCCATCCCATCCCAGGGATAACATCCCAGGGATCCCATCCCATCCCTGGGATCCCATCCCATTCCATCCCATCCCATCTCATCCCAGGGATCACATCCCATCCCAGGGATCCCATGTCAGAGATCCCATCCCATCTCAAGGATGCCATCCCAGGGATTCGATCCCATCGCAGCAATCCCATACTATCCCAGGGATCCCATTCCAGGGATCCCATCCCATCCCATCCCAGGAATCCCATCCCATCCCATTCCAGGGATCCCATCCCATCCCAGGGATCCCATCCCATTGATGCCATCCCATCCCAGGGATCCCATCCGTTCCCATCCCAGGGATCCCATCCCATCCCAACCAATCCCACCCCATCCCATCCCATTCCATCCCATCCCATCCCATCCGATCCCATCCCATGCCATCCCAGGGATCCCATCCCATCCCAGGGATCCCATCCCATCCCTTCCCATCCCATCCCATCCCTTCCAATCCCATCCCATCCCATCCCATCCCATCCCATCCCATCCCATCCCATTCCATCCCCGGGATCCCATCCCAGGGATTCCATCCCATCCCAGGGATCCCATCCCATACGAGGGATAACATTCGAGGGATCCCATCCCTGGGATCCCATCTCATCCCATCCCAGGGATCAAGTCCCATCCCATCACATCCCAGGGTTCCCAACCGATCCCAACCCATGCCATCCCATCCAATCCCATCCCATCCCTTTCCATTCCATCCCATCCCATCCCACCCCATCCCATCCCATCCCAGGGATCCCATCCCAGGGTTCCCATCTCATCCCAGGGATCCAATCCCAGCGATCCTATCCCATCCCATCCCATCCCATCCCTTCCCACTGTAGCCCATCCCATCCCTTCCCACCCCATCCCATCCCGTCCCATCGCATCCCATCCCAGGGATCCCATACCAGGGATGCCATCCCATCCCATCCCAGGGATGCCATCCCATCCCATCCCATCCCATGAAATCCCATCCCATCCCATTCCATCCCAGGGACGTACTCCTAACCGAGGAATACCCTGCCATCCCAGGGATCCCATCCCATCCCATCCCCGGGATCCCATCCCAGGAATCCCATCCCATCCCAGGGATCCCATCCCAGGGATTCCATCCCATTCCAGGGATCCCATCCCATACGAGGGATCACATTTCAGGTATCCCATCCCAGGGATCCCATCCCATCCCAGGGATCCCATGCCATCCCATCCCAGGGATCCCATCCCATCCCATCCCATCCCCGGGACCCCAGCCCAGGGATTCCATCCCATCCCAACCCATCCCATCCCCTGGATACCATGCGATCCCAGAGATCCCATCGCAGGGATCCCATCCCATCGCAGGAATGCCATCCCATCCCATCCCATCCCATCCCATCCTACCCCATCCCATCCCATCCCATCCCATCCCATCCCATCCCATCCCATCCTAGGGATCCCATACCAGGTATCCCATCCCATCCCATGGATCCCATTCCATACCAGCCCAGGGATCCCATTCCATCCCATCCCATCCCATCGATCCCATCCCATCCCAACCGATTGTAGCCAATCCCATACCATCCCACCCCATCCCATCCAATCCCATCCCATCCCATCCCATCCCATCCCAGTGACACCATCCCAGGGATACCATCCCAACCAATCCCAACCCAGGGATCCCATCCCATCCCATCCCATCTCATCCCATCCCATCCCAGGGATCCCGTCCCATCCAAACCCATCCCATCCCATCCCACCCCATCCCATCCCATCCCATCCCATCCCATCCCATCCCATCCCATCCCATCCCATCCCATCCCATCCCATCCCATCCCATCCCATCCCATCCCATCACATCCCATCCCACGGATCCCATCCCATACAATCCCATCCCAGGGATCCCATACCAGGTATCCCATCCCATCCCAGGGATCCCATTCCGTACCATCCCAGGGATCCCATTCCATCCCATTCCATCCCATCCCATCCCAGGGATCCCATCCGATCCCATCCCAGGGATCCCATCCAATCCCATCGCATCCCATCCCATCCCAGGGATCCCATCCCATCCCATCCAATCCCATCCTATCCCATCCCAGGTATCCCATCCCAGGGATCCCATCCCATCCCATCCCATCCCATCCCACCCATTCCCATCCCAGGAATCCCATCCCATCACATCCCACGGATCCCATAACATCCCAGGGATCCCATCCCATCCCATCCAATCCCATCCGATCCCATCCCAGGTATCCCATCCCAGGGATCCCATCCCATCCCATCCCATCCCATCCCACCCATTCCCATCCCAGGAATCCCATCCCATCACATCCCACGGATCCCATAACATCCCAGGGATCCCATCCCATCCCATCCCATCCCAGGGATCCCATCCCAGGGATCCCATCCCATCTCACGAATGCCATCCCAGGGATTCGATTCCAATGCAGGAATCCCATACTATCCCAGGGATCCCATTCCAGGGATCCCATCCCATCCCATCCCAGGAATCCCATCCCATCCCATCCCATCCCATCCCATCCCATCCCATTCCAGGGATCCCATCCCATCCCAGTGAACACATCCCATCTCAGGGATCCCATCCCATTCCAACCAATCCCATCCCACCCCATCCCATCCCTTCCCATCCCATGCCATCCCAGGGATCCCATCCCATCCCAGGGATCTTATTTCATCCCAGGGATCCCATCCCATCCCTTTCCATCCCATCCCATCCCATCCCATCCCATTCCAGGGATCCCATCACAGGGATCCCATCCCTGGGATCCCATCTCATCCCATCCCAGGGATCCAATCCCATCCCATCTCATCCCAGGGATCCCATAACATCCCATCCCAGGGTTCCCAACCCATCCCAACCCATGCCATCCCATCCAATCCCATCCCATCCCAGGGATCGCATCCCATCTCAGGGATCCCATTCCATCCCATCCAAGGATACCATCCCATCCCATCCCATCCCATTGTAGCCCATCCCATCCCTTCCCACCCCATCCCATCCCGTCCCATCACATCCCATCCCAGATATCCCATCCGAGGGATCCCATCCCATCCCATCCCAGGGATCCCATCCGATCCCATCCCATCCAATCCCATCCCATCCCATCCCATCCCATCCCATCCCATCCCATCCCATCCCATCTCATCCCGCGGATCCCATGCCATGGCATCCCATCCCATCCCATCCCATCCCAGGGATCCCGTCCCATCCAAACCCATCCCAACCAATCCCATCCCACCCCATCCCATCCCATCCCATCCCATCCCATGCCATCCCAGGGATCCCATCCCATCCAAGGGATCCCATCCCATCCCTTTCTATCCCATCCCATCCCTTCCCATCCCATCCCATCCCATCCCATCCCATCCCATCCCATCCCATTGTAGCCCATCCCATCCCTTCCCACCCCATCCCATCCCATCCCGTCCCATCACATCCCATCCCAGATATCCCAACCCAGGGATCCCATCCCATCCCAGGGAGCCCATCCCATCCCATCCCATCCCAGGTATCCCTCCCATCCCATCCCATCCAATCCCATCCCAACCCATCCCATCCCATCCCATCCCATCCCATCCCATCCCATCCCATCCCAGGGATCCCATCCCAGGGATCCCATCCCATCCCCGGGTCCCCATCCCAGGGATTCCATCCCATCCCAACCCATCCCATCCCATCGATCCCATGCCATCCCCGGGTCCCCATCCCCGGGATTCCATCCCATCCCAACTCATCCGATCCCATCGATCCCATCCGATCCCAGAGATCCCATCCCAGGGATCCCATCCCATCGCACGGATCCCATCCCATCCCATCCCGTCCCATCCCATCCTACCCCATCCCATCCCATCCCATCCCATCCCATTCCATCCCATCCCAGGGATCCCATACCAGGTATCCCATCCCATCCCAGGGATCACATTCCGTACCATCCCAGGGATCCCATTCCATCCCAACCCATTCCATCCCATCCCATCCCATCCGATCCCATCCCAGGGATCCTATCCCATCCCAGGGATCCTATCCAATCCCAGGGATCCCATCCAATCCCTTCCCATCCCATCCAATCCCAGGGATCCCATCCCGTCCCAGGGATAACATCCCAGGGATCCCATCCCATCCCAGGGATAACATCCCAGGGATCCCATCCCATCCCTGGGATCCCATCCCATCCCGTCTCATCCCAGGGATCACATCCCATCCCAGGGATCCCATGTCAGATATCCCATCCCATCTCAAGGATGCCATCCCGGGGATTCGATCCCATCGCAGCAATCCCATACTATCCCAGGGATCCCATTCCAGGGATCCCATCCCATCCCATCCCAGGAATCCCATCCCATCCCATTCCAGGGATCCCGTCCCATGCCAGTGAACACATCCCATCCCAGGGATCCCATCCCATCCCAGGGATCCCATCCCAGGGATCCCATCCCATCCTAGGGATCCCATCCGTTCCCATCCCAGGGATCCCATCCCATCCCCACCAATCCCACCCCATCCCAT
Organism: Sturnus vulgaris; assembly: GCF_052056855.1. Lineage (NCBI taxonomy): Eukaryota > Metazoa > Chordata > Aves > Passeriformes > Sturnidae > Sturnus > Sturnus vulgaris. Next base: position 8,791,000 of record NC_142282.1, on the reverse strand, counting down.
CCCATTCCATCCCATCCCATCCCATCCCATCCCATCCCATGCCATCCCAGGGATCCCATCCCATCCCTTCCCATCCCATCCCATCCCTTCCAATCCCATCCCATCCCATCCCATCCCATCCCATCCCATCCCATCCCATCCCATCCCATCCCATCCCATCACATCCCATCCCACGGATCCCATCCCATACAATCCCATCCCAGGGATCCCATACCAGGTATCCCATCCCATCCCAGGGATCCCATTCCGTACCATCCCAGGGATCCCATTCCATCCCATTCCATCCCATCCCATCCCAGGGATCCCATCCGATCCCATCCCAGGGATCCCATCCAATCCCATCGCATCCCATCCCATCCCAGGGATCCCATCCCATCCCATCCAATCCCATCCTATCCCATCCCAGGTATCCCATCCCAGGGATCCCATCCCATCCCATCCCATCCCATCCCACCCATTCCCATCCCAGGAATCCCATCCCATCACATCCCACGGATCCCATAACATCCCAGGGATCCCATCCCATCCCATCCAATCCCATCCGATCCCATCCCAGGTATCCCATCCCAGGGATCCCATCCCATCCCATCCCATCCCATCCCACCCATTCCCATCCCAGGAATCCCATCCCATCACATCCCACGGATCCCATAACATCCCAGGGATCCCATCCCATCCCATCCCATCCCAGGGATCCCATCCCAGGGATCCCATCCCATCTCACGAATGCCATCCCAGGGATTCGATTCCAATGCAGGAATCCCATACTATCCCAGGGATCCCATTCCAGGGATCCCATCCCATCCCATCCCAGGAATCCCATCCCATCCCATCCCATCCCATCCCATCCCATCCCATTCCAGGGATCCCATCCCATCCCAGTGAACACATCCCATCTCAGGGATCCCATCCCATTCCAACCAATCCCATCCCACCCCATCCCATCCCTTCCCATCCCATGCCATCCCAGGGATCCCATCCCATCCCAGGGATCTTATTTCATCCCAGGGATCCCATCCCATCCCTTTCCATCCCATCCCATCCCATCCCATCCCATTCCAGGGATCCCATCACAGGGATCCCATCCCTGGGATCCCATCTCATCCCATCCCAGGGATCCAATCCCATCCCATCTCATCCCAGGGATCCCATAACATCCCATCCCAGGGTTCCCAACCCATCCCAACCCATGCCATCCCATCCAATCCCATCCCATCCCAGGGATCGCATCCCATCTCAGGGATCCCATTCCATCCCATCCAAGGATACCATCCCATCCCATCCCATCCCATTGTAGCCCATCCCATCCCTTCCCACCCCATCCCATCCCGTCCCATCACATCCCATCCCAGATATCCCATCCGAGGGATCCCATCCCATCCCATCCCAGGGATCCCATCCGATCCCATCCCATCCAATCCCATCCCATCCCATCCCATCCCATCCCATCCCATCCCATCCCATCCCATCCCATCTCATCCCGCGGATCCCATGCCATGGCATCCCATCCCATCCCATCCCATCCCAGGGATCCCGTCCCATCCAAACCCATCCCAACCAATCCCATCCCACCCCATCCCATCCCATCCCATCCCATCCCATGCCATCCCAGGGATCCCATCCCATCCAAGGGATCCCATCCCATCCCTTTCTATCCCATCCCATCCCTTCCCATCCCATCCCATCCCATCCCATCCCATCCCATCCCATCCCATTGTAGCCCATCCCATCCCTTCCCACCCCATCCCATCCCATCCCGTCCCATCACATCCCATCCCAGATATCCCAACCCAGGGATCCCATCCCATCCCAGGGAGCCCATCCCATCCCATCCCATCCCAGGTATCCCTCCCATCCCATCCCATCCAATCCCATCCCAACCCATCCCATCCCATCCCATCCCATCCCATCCCATCCCATCCCATCCCAGGGATCCCATCCCAGGGATCCCATCCCATCCCCGGGTCCCCATCCCAGGGATTCCATCCCATCCCAACCCATCCCATCCCATCGATCCCATGCCATCCCCGGGTCCCCATCCCCGGGATTCCATCCCATCCCAACTCATCCGATCCCATCGATCCCATCCGATCCCAGAGATCCCATCCCAGGGATCCCATCCCATCGCACGGATCCCATCCCATCCCATCCCGTCCCATCCCATCCTACCCCATCCCATCCCATCCCATCCCATCCCATTCCATCCCATCCCAGGGATCCCATACCAGGTATCCCATCCCATCCCAGGGATCACATTCCGTACCATCCCAGGGATCCCATTCCATCCCAACCCATTCCATCCCATCCCATCCCATCCGATCCCATCCCAGGGATCCTATCCCATCCCAGGGATCCTATCCAATCCCAGGGATCCCATCCAATCCCTTCCCATCCCATCCAATCCCAGGGATCCCATCCCGTCCCAGGGATAACATCCCAGGGATCCCATCCCATCCCAGGGATAACATCCCAGGGATCCCATCCCATCCCTGGGATCCCATCCCATCCCGTCTCATCCCAGGGATCACATCCCATCCCAGGGATCCCATGTCAGATATCCCATCCCATCTCAAGGATGCCATCCCGGGGATTCGATCCCATCGCAGCAATCCCATACTATCCCAGGGATCCCATTCCAGGGATCCCATCCCATCCCATCCCAGGAATCCCATCCCATCCCATTCCAGGGATCCCGTCCCATGCCAGTGAACACATCCCATCCCAGGGATCCCATCCCATCCCAGGGATCCCATCCCAGGGATCCCATCCCATCCTAGGGATCCCATCCGTTCCCATCCCAGGGATCCCATCCCATCCCCACCAATCCCACCCCATCCCATCCCATTCCATCCCATCCCATCCCATCCCATCCCATCCCATGCCATCCCAGGGATCCCATCCCATCCCTTCCCATCCCATCCCATCCCTTCCAATCCCATCCCATCCCATCCCATCCCATCCCATCCCATCCCATCCCATCCCATCCCATCCCATTCCATCCCCGGGATCCCATCCCAGGGATTCCATCCCATCCCAGGGATCCCATCCCATACGAGGGACCACATTCCAGGGATCCCATCGCTAGGATCCCATCTCATCCCATCCCAGGGATCCCATCCAAGGGATCCCATCCCAGGGATCCCATCCCATCCCAGGGATGCCATCCCATCCCATCCCATCCCAACCCAGGGATCCCATCCCGTTCCATCCCATCCCAGGGATCCCATCCCATCCAATCCCATCGCATCCCATCCCATCCCATCCTATCCCATCCCTTCCCATCCCATCCCATCCCATCCCAGGGATCCCATCCCATCCCAGGGATAACATCCCACCCCATCCCATCCCATCCCAGGGATCCCATCCCATTCCATCCCATCCCATCCCATCCCATCCCAGGGATAACATCCCAGGGATCCCATCCCATCCCTGGGATCCCATCCCATTCCATCCCATCCCATCTCATCCCAGGGATCACATCCCATCCCAGGGATCCCATGTCAGAGATCCCATCCCATCTCAAGGATGCCATCCCAGGGATTCGATCCCATCGCAGCAATCCCATACTATCCCAGGGATCCCATTCCAGGGATCCCATCCCATCCCATCCCAGGAATCCCATCCCATCCCATTCCAGGGATCCCATCCCATCCCAGGGATCCCATCCCATTGATGCCATCCCATCCCAGGGATCCCATCCGTTCCCATCCCAGGGATCCCATCCCATCCCAACCAATCCCACCCCATCCCATCCCATTCCATCCCATCCCATCCCATCCGATCCCATCCCATGCCATCCCAGGGATCCCATCCCATCCCAGGGATCCCATCCCATCCCTTCCCATCCCATCCCATCCCTTCCAATCCCATCCCATCCCATCCCATCCCATCCCATCCCATCCCATCCCATTCCATCCCCGGGATCCCATCCCAGGGATTCCATCCCATCCCAGGGATCCCATGCCATATGAGGGATCACATTCCAGGGATCCCATCGCTAGGATCCCATCTCATCCCATCCCAGGGATCCAATCCCATCCCATCTCATCCCAGGGATCCCATAAGATCCCATCCAACGGTTCCCAACCCATCCCAACCCATCCCATCCCATGGATCCCATCCGAGGGATCCAATCCCAGGGATCCCATCCCATCCCAGGGATGCCATCCCATCCCATCCCATCCCATCCCATCCCATTCCAGGGATCCCATCCCATCCCAGTGAACACATCCCATCCCAGGGATCCCATCCCATCCCAGGGATCCCATCCCATCCCATCCAATCCCATCCTAAGCCATCCCAGGGATCCCATCCCAAGGATCCCATCCCATCCCATCCCATCCCATCCCATCCCAGGGATCCCATCCGATCCCATCCCAGGGATCCCATCCAATCCCATCGCATCCCATCCCATCCCAGGGATCCCATCCCATCCCATCCAATCCCATCCGATCCCATCCCATCCCACCCATTCCCATCCCAGGTATCCCATCCCAGGGATCCCATCCCATCCCATCCCATCCCATCCCACCCATTCCCATCCCAGGAATCCCATCCCATCACATCCCACGGATCCCATAACATCCCAGGGATCCCATCCCATCCCATCCCATCCCAGGGATCCCATCCCAGGGATCCCATCTCATCCCAGGGATCCAATCCCAGAAATCCTATCCCAAACCATCCCATCCCATGGATCCCATCCCATCCCAGGGATCCCATCCCATCCCATATCATCCCAGGGATCGCATCCCATCCCAACCAATCCCATCCCACCCCATCCCATCCCATTCCATCCCATCCCATCCCATCCGATCCCATCCCATGCCATCCCAGGGATCCCATCCCATCCCGGGGTTCCCGTCCCCTCCCTTCCCATCCCATGCCATCCCTTCCCATCCCATCCCATCCCATCCCATCCCAGGGATCCCATCCCATCCCATTCCATCCCCGGGATCCCATCCCAGGGATTCCATCCCATCCCAGGGATCCCATCCCATTCCAGGGATCCCATCCCATTCCATCCCATCCCATCCCATCCCAGGGATCGCATCCCATCTCAGGGATCCCATTCCATCCCATCCAAGGATACCATCCCATCCCATCCCATCCCATTGTAGCCCATCCCATCCCTTCCCACCCCATCCCATCCCGTCCCATCACATCCCATCCCAGATATCCCATCCGAGGGATCCCATCCCATCCCATCCCAGGGATCCCATCCGATCCCATCCCATCCAATCCCATCCCATCCCATCCCATCCCATCCCATCCCATCCCATCTCATCCCGCGGATCCCATGCCATGGCATCCCATCCCATCCCATCCCATCCCAGGGATCCCGTCCCATCCAAACCCATCCCAACCAATCCCATCCCACCCCATCCCATCCCATCCCATCCCATCCCATCCCATCCCATCCCATCCCATCCCATGCCATCCCAGGGATCCCATCCCATCCAAGGGATCCCATCCCATCCCTTTCTATCCCATCCCATCCCTTCCCATCCCATCCCATCCCATCCCATCCCATTGTAGCCCATCCCATCCCTTCCCACCCCATCCCATCCCATCCCGTCCCATCACATCCCATCCCAGATATCCCAACCCAGGGATCCCATCCCATCCCAGGGAGCCCATCCCATCCCATCCCATCCCAGGTATCCCTCCCATCCCATCCCATCCAATCCCATCCCATCCCATCCCATCCCATCCCATCCCATCCCAGGGATCCCATCCCAGGGATCCCATCCCATCCCCGGGTCCCCATCCCAGGGATTCCATCCCATCCCAACCCATCCCATCCCATCGATCCCATGCCATCCCCGGGTCCCCATCCCCGGGATTCCATCCCATCCCAACTCATCCGATCCCATCGATCCCATCCGATCCCAGAGATCCCATCCCAGGGATCCCATCCCATCGCACGGATCCCATCCCATCCCATCCTGTCCCATCCCATCCCGTCCCATCCCATCCTGTCCCATCCCATCCCGTCCCATTCCATCCCATCCCAGGGATCCCATACCAGGTATCCCATCCCATCCCAGGGATCACATTCCGTACCATCCCAGGGATCCCATTCCATCCCAACCCATTCCATCCCATCCCATCCCATCCGATCCCATCCCAGGGATCCTATCCCATCCCAGGGATCCTATCCAATCCCAGGGATCCCATCCAATCCCTTCCCATCCCATCCAATCCCAGGGATCACATCCCATCCCAGGGATCCCATGTCAGATATCCCATCCCATCTCAAGGATGCCATCCCGGGGATTCGATCCCATCGCAGCAATCCCATACTATCCCAGGGATCCCATTCCAGGGATCCCATCCCATCCCATCCCAGGAATCCCATCCCATCCCATTCCAGGGATCCCGTCCCATGCCAGTGAACACATCCCATCCCAGGGATCCCATCCCATCCCAGGGATCCCATCCCAGGGATCCCATCCCATCCTAGGGATCCCATCCGTTCCCATCCCAGGGATCCCATCCCATCCCCACCAATCCCACCCCATCCCATCCCATTCCATCCCATCCCATCCCATCCCATCCCATGCCATCCCAGGGATCCCATCCCATCCCTTCCCATCCCATCCCATCCCTTCCAATCCCATCCCATCCCATCCCATCCCATCCCATCCCATCCCATCCCATCCCATCCCATCCCATCCCATCCCATTCCATCCCCGGGATCCCATCCCAGGGATTCCATCCCATCCCAGGGATCCCATCCCATACGAGGGACCACATTCCAGGGATCCCATCGCTAGGATCCCATCTCATCCCATCCCAGGGATCCCATCCAAGGGATCCCATCCCAGGGATCCCATCCCATCCCAGGGATGCCATCCCATCCCATCCCATCCCAACCCAGGGATCCCATCCCGTTCCATCCCATCCCAGGGATCCCATCCCATCCAATCCCATCGCATCCCATCCCATCCCATCCTATCCCATCCCTTCCCATCCCATCCCATCCCATCCCAGGGATCCCATCCCATCCCAGGGATAACATCCCACCCCATCCCATCCCATCCCAGGGATCCCATCCCATTCCATCCCATCCCATCCCATCCCATCCCAGGGATAACATCCCAGGGATCCCATCCCATCCCTGGGATCCCATCCCATTCCATCCCATCCCATCTCATCCCAGGGATCACATCCCATCCCAGGGATCCCATGTCAGAGATCCCATCCCATCTCAAGGATGCCATCCCAGGGATTCGATCCCATCGCAGCAATCCCATACTATCCCAGGGATCCCATTCCAGGGATCCCATCCCATCCCATCCCAGGAATCCCATCCCATCCCATTCCAGGGATCCCATCCCATCCCAGGGATCCCATCCCATTGATGCCATCCCATCCCAGGGATCCCATCCGTTCCCATCCCAGGGATCCCATCCCATCCCAACCAATCCCACCCCATCCCATCCCATTCCATCCCATCCCATCCCATCCGATCCCATCCCATGCCATCCCAGGGATCCCATCCCATCCCAGGGATCCCATCCCATCCCTTCCCATCCCATCCCATCCCTTCCAATCCCATCCCATCCCATCCCATCCCATCCCATCCCATCCCATCCCATTCCATCCCCGGGATCCCATCCCAGGGATTCCATCCCATCCCAGGGATCCCATCCCATATGAGGGATCACATTCCAGGGATCCCATCGCTAGGATCCCATCTCATCCCATCCCAGGGATCCAATCCCATCCCATCTCATCCCAGGGATCCCATAAGATCCCATCCAACGGTTCCCAACCCATCCCAACCCATCCCATCCCATGGATCCCATCCGAGGGATCCAATCCCAGGGATCCCATCCCATCCCAGGGATGCCATCCCATCCCATCCCATCCCATCCCATCCCATTCCAGGGATCCCATCCCATCCCAGTGAACACATCCCATCCCAGGGATCCCATCCCATCCCAGGGATCCCATCCCATCCCATCCAATCCCATCCTAAGCCATCCCAGGGATCCCATCCCAAGGATCCCATCCCATCCCATCCCATCCCATCCCATCCCATCCCAGGGATCCCATCCGATCCCATCCCAGGGATCCCATCCAATCCCATCGCATCCCATCCCATCCCAGGGATCCCATCCCATCCCATCCAATCCCATCCGATCCCATCCCATCCCACCCATTCCCATCCCAGGTATCCCATCCCAGGGATCCCATCCCATCCCATCCCATCCCATCCCACCCATTCCCATCCCAGGAATCCCATCCCATCACATCCCACGGATCCCATAACATCCCAGGGATCCCATCCCATCCCATCCCATCCCAGGGATCCCATCCCAGGGATCCCATCTCATCCCAGGGATCCAATCCCAGAAATCCTATCCCAAACCATCCCATCCCATGGATCCCATCCCATCCCAGGGATCCCATCCCATCCCATCCCATATCATCCCAGGGATCGCATCCCATCCCAACCAATCCCATCCCACCCCATCCCATCCCATTCCATCCCATCCCATCCCATCCGATCCCATCCCATGCCATCCCAGGGATCCCATCCCATCCCGGGGTTCCCGTCCCCTCCCTTCCCATCCCATGCCATCCCTTCCCATCCCATCCCATCCCATCCCATCCCAGGGATCCCATCCCATCCCATTCCATCCCCGGGATCCCATCCCAGGGATTCCATCCCATCCCAGGGATCCCATCCCATTCCAGGGATCCCATCCCATTCCATCCCATCCCATCCCATCCCAGGGATCGCATCCCATCTCAGGGATCCCATTCCATCCCATCCAAGGATACCATCCCATCCCATCCCATCCCATTGTAGCCCATCCCATCCCTTCCCACCCCATCCCATCCCGTCCCATCACATCCCATCCCAGATATCCCATCCGAGGGATCCCATCCCATCCCATCCCAGGGATCCCATCCGATCCCATCCCATCCAATCCCATCCCATCCCATCCCATCCCATCCCATCCCATCTCATCCCGCGGATCCCATGCCATGGCATCCCATCCCATCCCATCCCATCCCAGGGATCCCGTCCCATCCAAACCCATCCCAACCAATCCCATCCCACCCCATCCCATCCCATCCCATCCCATCCCATCCCATCCCATCCCATCCCATGCCATCCCAGGGATCCCATCCCATCCAAGGGATCCCATCCCATCCCTTTCTATCCCATCCCATCCCTTCCCATCCCAACCCATCCCATCCCATCCAATTGTAGCCCATCCCATCCCTTCCCACCCCATCCCATCCCATCCCGTCCCATCACATCCCATCCCAGATATCCCAACCCAGGGATCCCATCCCATCCCAGGGAGCCCATCCCATCCCATCCCATCCCAGGTATCCCTCCCATCCCATCCCATCCAATCCCATCCCATCCCATCCCATCCCATCCCAGGGATCCCATCCCAGGGATCCCATCCCATCCCCGGGTCCCCATCCCAGGGATTCCATCCCATCCCAACCCATCCCATCCCATCGATCCCATGCCATCCCCGGGTCCCCATCCCCGGGATTCCATCCCATCGCACGGATCCCATCCCATCCCATCCTGTCCCATCCCATCCCGTCCCATCCCATCCTACCCCATCCCATCCCATCCCATTCCATCCCATCCCAGGGATCCCATACCAGGTATCCCATCCCATCCCAGGGATCCCATTCCATCCCAACCCATTCCATCCCATCCCATCCCATCCGATCCCATCCCAGGGATCCTATCCCATCCCAGGGATCCTATCCAATCCCAGGGATCCCATCCAATCTTTTCCCATCCCATCCAATCCCAGGGATCCCATCCCGTCCCAGGGATAACATCCCAGGGATCCCATCCCATCCCAGGGATAACATCCCAGGGATCCCATCCCATCCCTGGGATCCCATCCCATCCCGTCTCATCCCAGGGATCACATCCCATCCCAGGGATCCCATGTCAGATATCCCATCCCATCTCAAGGATGCCATCCCGGGGATTCGATCCCATCGCAGCAATCCCATACTATCCCAGGGATCCCATTCCAGGGATCCCATCCCATCCCATCCCAGGAATCCCATCCCATCCCATTCCAGGGATCCCGTCCCATGCCAGTGAACACATCCCATCCCAGGGATCCCATCCCATCCCAGGGATCCCATCCCAGGGATCCCATCCCATCCTAGGGATCCCATCCGTTCCCATCCCAGGGATCCCATCCCATCCCCACCAATCCCACCCCATCCCATCCCATTCCATCCCATCCCATCCCATCCGATCCCATCCCATGCCATCCCAGGGATCCCATCCCATCCCTTCCCATCCCATCCCATCCCTTCCAATCCCATCCCATCCCATCCCATCCCATCCCATCCCATCCCATCCCATCCCATCCCATCCCATTCCATCCCCGGGATCCCATCCCAGGGATTCCATCCCATCCCAGGGATCCCATCCCATACGAGGGATCACATTCCAGGGATCCCATCGCTAGGATCCCTTCTCATCCCATCCCAGGGATCCAATCCCATCCCATCTCATCCCAGGGATCCCATAAGATTCCATCCAACGGTTCCCAACCCATCCCAACCCATCCCATCCCATGGATCCCATCCAAGGGATCCCATCCCAGGGATCCCATCCCATCCCAGGGATGCCATCCCATCCCATCCCATCCCATCCCATCCCAGGGATCCCATCCCGTTCCATCCCATCCCAGGGATCCCATCCCATCCCATCCAATCCCATCGCATCCCATCCCATCCCATCCTATCCCATCCCTTCCCATCCCATCCCATCCCATCCCAGGGATCCCATCCCATCCCAGGGATAACATCCCACCCCATCCCATCCCATCCCAGGGATCCCATCCCATTCCATCCCATCCCATCCCATCCCATCCCAGGGATAACATCCCAGGGATCCCATCCCATCCCTGGGATCCCATCCCATTCCATCCCATCCCATCTCATCCCAGGGATCACATCCCATCCCAGGGATCCCATGTCAGAGATCCCATCCCATCTCAAGGATTTCCATCCCAGGGATTCGATCCCATCGCAGCAATCCCATACTATCCCAGGGATCCCATTCCAGGGATCCCATCCCATCCCATCCCAGGAATCCCATCCCATCCCATTCCAGGGATCCCATCCCATCCCAGGGATCCCATCCCATTGATGCCATCCCATCCCAGGGATCCCATCCGTTCCCATCCCAGGGATCCCATCCCATCCCAACCAATCCCACCCCATCCCATCCCATTCCATCCCATCCCATCCCATCCGATCCCATCCCATGCCATCCCAGGGATCCCATCCCATCCCAGGGATCCCATCCCATCCCTTCCCATCCCATCCCATCCCTTCCAATCCCATCCCATCCCATCCCATCCCATCCCATCCCATCCCATCCCATCCCATCCCATCCCATCCCATCCCATTCCATCCCCGGGATCCCATCCCAGGGATTCCATCCCATCCCAGGGATCCCATCCCATATGAGGGATCACATTCCAGGGATCCCATCGCTAGGATCCCATCTCATCCCATCCAACGGTTCCCAACCCATCCCAACCCATCCCATCCCATGGATCCCATCCGAGGGATCCCATCCCAGGGATCCCATCCCATCCCAGGGATGCCATCCCATCCCATCCCATCCCATCCCATTCCAGGGATCCCATCCCATCCCAGTGAACACATCCCATCCCAGGGATCCCATCCCATCCCAGGGATCCCATCCCATCCCATCCAATCCCATCCTAAGCCATCCCAGGGATCCCATCCCAAGGATCCCATCCCATCCCATCCCATCCCATCCCATCCCATCCCATCCCATCCCAGGGATCCCATCCGATCCCATCCCAGGGATCCCATCCAATCCCATCGCATCCCATCCCATCCCAGGGATCCCATCCCATCCCATCCAATCCCATCCGATCCCATCCCATCCCACCCATTCCCATCCCAGGTATCCCATCCCAGGGATCCCATCCCATCCCATCCCATCCCATCCCATCCCACCCATTCCCATCCCAGGAATCCCATCCCATCACATCCCACGGATCCCATAACATCCCAGGGATCCCATCCCATCCCATCCCAGGGATCCCATCCCAGGGATCCCATCTCATCCCAGGGATCCAATCCCAGAAATCCTATCCCAAACCATCCCATCCCATGGATCCCATCCCATCCCAGGGATCCCATCCCATCCCATCCCATATCATCCCAGGGATCGCATCCCATCCCAACCAATCCCATCCCACCCCATCCCATCCCATTCCATCCCATCCCATCCCATCCGATCCCATCCCATGCCATCCCAGGGATCCCATCCCATCCCGGGGTTCCCGTCCCCTCCCTTCCCATCCCATGCCATCCCTTCCCATCCCATCCCATCCCATCCCATCCCATCCCAGGGATCCCATCCCATCCCATTCCATCCCCGGGATCCCATCCCAGGGATTCCATCCAATCCCAGGGTTCCCATCCCATCCCAGGGATAACATCCCAGGGATCCCATCCCATTCCAGGGATCCCATCCCATTCCATCCCATCCCATCTCATCCCAGGGATCACATCCCATCCCAGGGATCCCATGTCAGAGATCCCATCCCATCTCACGGATGCCATCCCAGGGATTCGATTCCAATGCAGGAATCCCATACTATCCCAGGGATCCCATTCCAGGGATCCCATCCCATCCCATCCCATCCCAGGAATCCCATCCCATCCCATCCCATCCCATCCCATCCCATCCCATCCCATTCCAGGGATCCCATCCCATCCCAGTGAACACATCCCATCTCAGGGATCCCATGCCATCCCAGGGATCCCATCCCATCCCATCCCAGGGAGCCCATCCGATCCCATCCCAGGGATCCCATCCCATTCCCACCAATCCCATCCCACCCCATCCCATCCCATCCCTTCCCATCCCATGCCATCCCAGGGATCCCATCCCATCCCAGGGATCTTATTTCATCCCAGGGATCCCATCCCATCCCATCCCATCCCATCCCATCCCATCCCATGCCATCCCAGGGATCCCATCCCATCCAAGGGATCCCATCCCATCCCTTTCTATCCCATCCCATCCCTTCCCATCCCATCCCATCCCATCCCATCCCATCCCATTGTAGCCCATCCCATCCCTTCCCACCCCATCCCATCCCATCCCGTCCCATCACATCCCATCCCAGATATCCCAACCCAGGGATCCCATCCCATCCCAGGGAGCCCATCCCATCCCATCCCATCCCAGGTATCCCTCCCATCCCATCCCATCCAATCCCATCCCATCCCATCCCATCCCATCCCATCCCATCCCAGGGATCCCATCCCAGGGATCCCATCCCATCCCGGGGTCCCCATCCCAGGGATTCCATCCCATCCCAACCCATCCCATCCCATCGATCCCATGCCATCCCCGGGTCCCCATCCCCCGGATACCATCCCATCCCAACTCATCCGATCCCATCGATCCCATCCGATCCCAGAGATCCCATCCCAGGGATCCCATCCCATCGCACGGATCCCATCCCATCCCATCCTGTCCCATCCCATCCCGTCCCATCCCATCCTACCCCATCCCATCCCATTCCATCCCATCCCAGGGATCCCATACCAGGTATCCCATCCCATCCCAGGGATCACATTCCGTACCATCCCAGGGATCCCATTCCATCCCAACCCATTCCATCCCATCCCATCCCATCCGATCCCATCCCAGGGATCCTATCCCATCCCAGGGATCCTATCCAATCCCAGGGATCCCATCCAATCCCTTCCCATCCCATCCAATCCCAGGGATCCCATCCCGTCCCAGGGATAACATCCCAGGGATCCCATCCCATCCCAGGGATAACATCCCAGGGATCCCATCCCATCCCTGGGATCCCATCCCATCCCGTCTCATCCCAGGGATCACATCCCATCCCAGGGATCCCATGTCAGATATCCCATCCCATCTCAAGGATGCCATCCCGGGGATTCGATCCCATCGCAGCAATCCCATACTATCCCAGGGATCCCATTCCAGGGATCCCATCCCATCCCATCCCAGGAATCCCATCCCATCCCATTCCAGGGATCCCGTCCCATGCCAGTGAACACATCCCATCCCAGGGATCCCATCCCATCCCAGGGATCCCATCCCAGGGATCCCATCCCATCCTAGGGATCCCATCCGTTCCCATCCCAGGGATCCCATCCCATCCCCACCAATCCCACCCCATCCCATCCCATTCCATCCCATCCCATCCCATCCGATCCCATCCCATGCCATCCCAGGGATCCCATCCCATCCCTTCCCATCCCATCCCATCCCTTCCAATCCCATCCCATCCCATCCCATCCCATCCCATTCCATCCCCGGGATCCCATCCCAGGGATTCCATCCCATCCCAGGGATCCCATCCCATACGAGGGATCACATTCCAGGGATCCCATCGCTAGGATCCCATCTCATCCCATCCCAGGGATCCAATCCCATCCCATCTCATCCCAGGGATCCCATAAGATTCCATCCAACGGTTCCCAACCCATCCCAACCCATCCCATCCCATGGATCCCATCCAAGGGATCCCATCCCAGGGATCCCATCCCATCCCAGGGATGCCATCCCATCCCATCCCATCCCATCCCAGGGATCCCATCCCGTTCCATCCCATCCCAGGGATCCCATCCCATCCCATCCAATCCCATCGCATCCCATCCCATCCCATCCTATCCCATCCCTTCCCATCCCATCCCATCCCATCCCAGGGATCCCATCCCATCCCAGGGATAACATCCCACCCCATCCCATCCCATCCCAGGGATCCCATCCCATTCCATCCCATCCCATCCCATCCCAGGGATAACATCCCAGGGATCCCATCCCATCCCTGGGATCCCATCCCATTCCATCCCATCCCATCTCATCCCAGGGATCACATCCCATCCCAGGGATCCCATGTCAGAGATCCCATCCCATCTCAAGGATGCCATCCCAGGGATTCGATCCCATCGCAGCAATCCCATACTATCCCAGGGATCCCATTCCAGGGATCCCATCCCATCCCATCCCAGGAATCCCATCCCATCCCATTCCACGGATCCCATCCCATCCCAGGGATCCCATCCCATTGATGCCATCCCATCCCAGGGATCCCATCCGTTCCCATCCCAGGGATCCCATCCCATCCCAACCAATCCCACCCCATCCCATCCCATTCCATCCCATCCCATCCCATCCGATCCCATCCCATGCCATCCCAGGGATCCCATCCCATCCCAGGGATCCCATCCCATCCCTTCCCATCCCATCCCATCCCTTCCAATCCCATCCCATCCCATCCCATCCCATCCCATCCCATCCCATCCCATCCCATCCCATTCCATCCCCGGGATCCCATCCCAGGGATTCCATCCCATCCCAGGGATCCCATCCCATATGAGGGATCACATTCCAGGGATCCCATCGCTAGGATCCCATCTCATCCCATCCCAGGGATCCAATCCCATCCCATCTCATCCCAGGGATCCCATAAGATCCCATCCAACGGTTCCCAACCCATCCCAACCCATCCCATCCCATGGATCCCATCCGAGGGATCCCATCCCAGGGATCCCATCCCATCCCAGGGATGCCATCCCATCCCATCCCATCCCATCCCATTCCAGGGATCCCATCCCATCCCAGTGAACACATCCCATCCCAGGGATCCCATCCCATCCCAGGGATCCCATCCCATCCCATCCAATCCCATCCTAAGCCATCCCAGGGATCCCATCCCAAGGATCCCATCCCATCCCATCCCATCCCATCCCATCCCAGGGATCCCATCCGATCCCATCCCAGGGATCCCATCCAATCCCATCGCATCCCATCCCATCCCAGGGATCCCATCCCATCCCATCCAATCCCATCCGATCCCATCCCATCCCACCCATTCCCATCCCAGGTATCCCATCCCAGGGATCCCATCCCATCCCATCCCATCCCATCCCACCCATTCCCATCCCAGGAATCCCATCCCATCACATCCCACGGATCCCATAACATCCCAGGGATCCCATCCCATCCCATCCCAGGGATCCCATCCCAGGGATCCCATCTCATCCCAGGGATCCAATCCCAGAAATCCTATCCCAAACCATCCCATCCCATGGATCCCATCCCATCCCAGGGATCCCATCCCATCCCATCCCATATCATCCCAGGGATCGCATCCCATCCCAACCAATCCCATCCCACCCCATCCCATCCCATTCCATCCCATCCCATCCCATCCGATCCCATCCCATGCCATCCCAGGGATCCCATCCCATCCCGGGGTTCCCGTCCCCTCCCTTCCCATCCCATGCCATCCCTTCCCATCCCATCCCATCCCATCCCATCCCATCCCATCCCATCCCATCCCATCCCAGGGATCCCATCCCATCCCATTCCATCCCCGGGATCCCATCCCAGGGATTCCATCCCATCCCAGGGATCCCATCCCATCCCAGGGATAACATCCCAGGGATCCCATCCCATTCCAGGGATCCCATCCCATTCCATCCCATCCCATCTCATCCCAGGGATCACATCCCATCCCAGGGATCCCATGTCAGAGATCCCATCCCATCTCACGGATGCCATCCCAGGGATTCGATTCCAATGCAGGAATCCCATACTATCCCAGGGATCCCATTCCAGGGATCCCATCCCATCCCATCCCATCCCAGGAATACCATCCCATCCCATCCCATCCCATCCCATCCCATCCCATCCCATTCCAGGGATCCCATCCCATCCCAGTGAACACATCCCATCTCAGGGATCCCATGCCATCCCAGGGATCCCATCCCATCCCATCCCAGGGAGCCCATCCGATCCCATCCCAGGGATCCCATCCCATTCCCACCAATCCCATCCCACCCCATCCCATCCCATCCCTTCCCATCCCATGCCATCCCAGGGATCCCATCCCATCCCAGGGATCTTATTTCATCCCAGGGATCCCATCCCATCCCTTTCCATCCCATCCCATCCCATCCCTTCCCATCCCATCCCATCCCATCCCAGGGATCACATCACAGGGATCCCATCCCTGGGATCCCATCTCATCCCATCCCAGGGATCCAATCCCATCCCATCTCATCCCAGGGATCCCATAACATCCCATCCCAGGGTTCCCAACCCATCCCAACCCATGCCATCCCATCCAATCCCATCCCATCCCAGGGATCGCATCCCATCTCAGGGATCCCATTCCATCCCATCCAAGGATACCATCCCATCCCATCCCATCCCATCCCATTGTAGACCATCCCATCCCTTCCCACCACATCCCATCCCATCCCGTCCCATCACATCCCATCCCAGATATCCCATCCCATCCCATCCCATCCCAGGGATCCCATCCAATCCCATCCCAGGAATCCCATCCGATCCCATCCCATCCAATCCCATCCCATCCCATCCCATCCCATCCCATCCCATCCCATCCCATCCCATCCCATCCCATCTCATCCCACGGATCCCATGCCATGGCATCCCGTCCCATCACATCCCATCCCAGATATCCCATCCCAGGGATCCCATCCCATCCCATCCCAGGGAGCCCATCCCATCCCATCCGATCCCATCCCAGGGATCCTATCCCATCCCTGGGATCCTATCCAATCCCAGGGATCCCATCCAATCCCAGGGATCCCAGCCCATCCCATCCCATCCCCGGGATCCCATCCCCGGGATCCCATCCCAGCCAAACCCATCCCAATGCAGGGATCCCATCCCAACCCCGGGATCCCATCCCATCCCATCAAGTCCCGTCCCATCCCATCCCATCCCATCCCATCCCATCCCATCCCATCCCATCCCATCCTATCCCATCCCATCCCATCCCATCCCATCCCATCCCATCCCATCCCAGGGATCTGCTCCCATCCCAGGGATCCCATCCCATCCCCGGGATCCCTTCCCAGGGATCCCATCCCATCCCAGGGATCCCATCCCAGGGATTCCATCCCATCCCAGGAATCCCATCCCATCCCAGGGATCCCATCCCATACGAGGGATCTCATTCCAGGGATCCTATCCCAGGGATCCCATCCCATCCCAGGGATCCCATCCCATCCCAACCCATCCCATCCCATCCCATCCCATCCTCTCCCATCCCAGGGATCCTATCCCATCCCAAGTAACCCATCCCATGGATCCCATCCCAGGCATCCCATCCCATCCCAGGGATCCCATCCCGTTCCAACCCATCCCAACCCGTTCCAGGGATCCCACCCTATCCCAGGGATTCCACCCCAGGGATCCCAGCCCTTCCCATCCCATCGCATCCGATCCCATCCCAGGGATCCCATCCCATCCCATTCCATCCCATCCCCTCCCCTCCCATCCCATCGATCCCATCCCATTCCAACCCATTCTAGCCCATCCCATCCCATTCGATCCCATCCCATCCAATCCCATCCGATCCCATCCCATGTATCCCATCCCAGGGATACCATCCGATCCCATCCCAGCGCAGGGATCCCATCCCATCCCATCCCATCCCATCCCATCCAATCCCATCCCATCCCATCCCTGGGATCCCATTCCAGGGATCCCATTCCAGGGATCCCATCCCATCCCAGGGATCCCATCCCATCCCAACCCATCCCATCCCATCCCATCCCATCCCAGGGATCCCATCCCAGGGAGCCCATCCCATCCCCGGGATCCCATCCCAGGGATTCCATCCCATCCCAGGGATCCCATCCCATACGAGGGATCACATTCCAGGGATCCCATCCCTGGGATCCCATCTCATCCCATCCCAGGGATCAAGTCCCATCCCATCACATCCCAGGGTTCCCAACCGATCCCAACCCATGCCATCCCATCCAATCCCATCCCATCCCTTTCCATTCCATCCCATCCCATCCCACCCCATCCCATCCCATCCCATCCCAGGGATCCCATCCCAGGGTTCCCATCTCATCCCAGGGATCCAATCCCTGCGATCCTATCCCATCCCATCCCATCCCATCCCATCCAATCCCATCCCATCCCATCCCATCCTATCCCATCCCATCCCAACCCATCCCATCCCATCCCATCCCATCCCATCCCAACCCATCCCATCCCATCCCATCCTACCCCATCCCATCCCATCCCACCCCATCCCATCCCATCCCATCCTAGGGATCCCATACCAGGTATCCCATCCCATCCCATGGATCCCATTCCATACCAGCCCAGGGATCCCATTCCATCCCATCCCATCCCATCGATCCCATCCCATCCCAACCGATTGTAGCCAATCCCATACCATCCCACCCCATCCCATCCCATCCCATCCCATCTCATCCCATCCCATCCCATCTCATCCCATCCCACGGATCCCATCCCATCCAATCCCATCCCAGGGATCCCATACCAGGTATCCCATCCCATCGCAGGGATCCCATTCCGTACCATCCCAGGGATCCCATTCCATCCCATTCCATCCCATCCCATCGCAGGGATCCCATCCCATCCCATCCCGTCCCATCCCATCCCACCCCATGCCATCCCATCCCATCCCATCCCATCCCATCCCATCCCGTCCCATCCCATCCCAGGCATCTCATCCCAGGGATTCCATCCCATCCCAGGTATCCCATCCCAACCAATCCCAACCCAGGGATCCCATCGCATCCCATCCCATCCCATCTCATCCCATCCCAGGGATCCCATCCCATCCCACGTATCCCATCCCATCCCAGGGATCCCGTCCCATCCATACCAATCCCATCCCATCCCACCCCATCCCATCCCATCCCATCCCATCCCATCCCATCCCATCCCATCCCATCCCATCCCATCCCATCCCATCCCATCCCATCCCATCCCATCCCATCCCATCCCATCCCATCCCATCCCATTGTAGCCCATCCCATCCCTTCCCACCCCATCCCATCCCGTCCCGTCCCATCACACCCCATCCCAGATATCCCATCCCAGGGATCCCATCCCATCCCAGGGATCCCATCCCATCCCAGGGATCCCATCCGATCCCATCCCATCCCATCCCATCGCATCCCATCCCAGGGATCCCATAGCAGAGATCCCATCCCATCCCCGGGTCCCCATCACAGGGATTCCATCCCATCCCAACCCATCCCATCCCATGGATACCATCCCATCCCAGAGATCCCATCGCAGGGATCCCATCCCATCCCGTCCCATCCCATCCTACCCCATCCCATCCCATCCCATCCCATCCCAGGGATCCCATCCCAGGTATCCCATCCCATCCCAGGGATCCCATTCCGTACCATCCCAGGGATCCCATTCCATCCCATCCCATCCCATCGCAGGGATCCCATTCCATCCCATCCCATCCCATCCCAGGGATCTCATCCCAGGGATTCCATCCCATCCCAGGTATCCCATCCCAACCAATCCCATCCCAGGGATCCCATCGCATCCCATCCCATCCCATCCCATCTCATCCCATCCCAGGGATCCCATCCCATCCCACGTATCCCATCCCATCTCATCCCGCGGATCCCATGCCATGGCATCCCATCCCATCCCATCCCATCCCATCCCAGGGATCCCGTCCCATCCAAACCCATCCCATCCCATCCCACCCCATCCCATCCCATCCCATCCCACCTCATCCCATCCCATCCCATCTCATCCCATCCCACGCATCCCATCCCATCCCATCTCATCCCAGGGATCCCATGCCATGGCGTCCCATCCCATCCCAGCCCAGGGATCCCATCCCATCCAAACCCATCCCATCCCATCCCAGGGATCCCATCCCAGGTATCCCATCCCATCCCAGGGATCCCATTCCGTACCATCCCAGGGATCCCATTCCATCCCATCCCATCCCATCGCAGGGATCCCATTCCATCCCATCCCATCCCATCCCAGGGATATCATCCCAGGGATTCCATCCCATCCCAGGTATCCCATCCCAACCAATCCCAACCCAGGGATCCCATCGCATCCCATCCCATCCCATCCCATCTCATCCCATCCCAGGGATCCCATCCCATCCCACGTATCCCATCCCATCCCATCTCATCGCGCGGATCCCATGCCATGGCATCCCATCCCATCCCATCCCATCCCATCCCATCCCATCCCATCCCAGGGATCCCGTCCCATCCAAACCCATCCCATCCCATCCCACCCCATCCCATCCCATACCATCCCATCTCATCCCATCCCATCCCATCTCATCCCATCCCACGGATCCCATCCCATCCCATCTCATCCCAGGGATCCCATGCCATGGCGTCCCATCCCATCCCAGCCCAGGGATCCCATCCCATCCAAACCCATCCCATCCCATCCCAGGGATCCCATCCAATCCCATCCCATCCCATCCCATCCCATCCCATCCCAGGAATCCCATCCCATCCCAGCGATCTCATCCCAGGGATTCCATCCCATCCCAGGTATCCCACCCCAACCAGTCCCAACCCAGGGATCCCATCCCACCCCATCCCATCCCATCCCATCCCATCCCATCCCATCCCATCCCAGGGATCCCAACCCATCCCACGTATCCCATCCCACCCCATCTCATCCCGCGGATCCCATGCCATGGCATCCCATCCCATCCCATCCCAGGGATCCCGTCCCATCCAAACCCATCCCATCCCATCCCATCCCATCCCATCCCATCCCATTGTAGGCCATCCCATCCCTTCCCACCCCATCCCATCCCAACCCGTCCCATCACATCCCATCCCAGATATCCCATCCCAGGGATCCCATCGTTCTTCTTGCGGGTGACCAGGTAAAGAGGGCTCACAATCTGGCTGTACTCAGGAATGTGCATTCTCCAAAAGCCTATGGCACCTAGGAAGGCTTGTGTTTCCTTCTTGCTGGTTGGTGGAGACATTGCAGTGATCTTATTGATGACCTCACTGGGGATCTGGCGCCGTCCATCTTGCCACTTTACTCCCAGGAACTGGATCTCTTGGGCAGGCCCTTTGACTTTGCTCTTTTTAATGGCGAAGCCGGCTCCCAGCAGAATCTCAATGATCTTTTCTCCTTTCTGAAATACTTCCATTGCCGTATCCCCCCACACAATGATGTCATCAATGTACTGCAGATGTTCTGGAGCTCCACCCTTCTCCAGTGTAGCCTGGATCAGCCCATGACAGATGGTGGGGCTGTGTTTCCACCCCTGGGGCAGTCGGTTCCACATGTATTGCACACCCCTCCAGGTGAAAGCGAACTGAGGCCTGCACTCTGCTGCCAGAGGAATGGAGAAGAATGCATTGGCGATGTCAATGGTGGCGTACCACTTTGCTGCCTTGGACTCCAGCTCGTACTGCAGTTCCAGCATGTCCGGCACGGCAGCGCTCAGCGGTGGAGTCACCTCATTCAGTGCACGATAGTCCACTGTCAATCTCCATTCTCCTTCAGATTTACGCACAGGCCAGATGGGGCTGTTGAAGGGTGAGTGGGTTTTGCTGACCACCCCTTGGCTCTCCAGCTCACGGATCATCTTGTGGATGGGGATCACGGCATCTCGATTCGTCCGGTACTGCCGGCGGTGCACTGTTGAGGTAGCAATTGGCACCTGTTGCTCTTTCACCCTGAGGAGTCCCACTGCAGATGGGTTTTCTGATAGCCCAGGCAGGGTGTTCAACTGCTTAATGCCCTCTGCTGCCACAGCAGCTATTCCAAAAGCCCACCTGAGTCCCTTTGGGTCTTTGTAATAGCCATTCCTGAGGAAGTCTATGCCTAGGATACATGGTGCCTCTGGGCCAGTCACAATTGGATGTTTCTGCCACTCTTTCCCAGTCAGGCTCACCTCAGCCTCCAGCAGAGTCAATTCCTGAGATCCCCCTGTAACCCCAGCAATTGAAACAGGTTCCTTTCCGACATGTCCTGATGGTATTAATGTACATTGTGAACCAGTGTCAACCAATGCTCTGTGTTCCTGTGGCTCTGATGTGCCAGGCCATCGGATCCACACCGTCCAAAAGATCCGGTTTTCCCGTGCCTCTCCCTGGCTAGAGGCAGGGCCCCTCTAGCCCTGGTTATTATTTCTCTCCTGGGCATACATACTGGAGGTTCCTTCAAGGGGATCTGACAGATCATCCTCCCTTCTGTAATACCCTGCACCTCCATGGGAGGCTGAGGCTACCCTCACTTTAGTGGAGTTCCCTCTGTTGGTGTTCCCCTCCCTGATTTGGCGCACCCGTGCTGCCAGGACGGAAGTGGGTTTCCCATCCCACCTTCTCATGTCTTCCCCGTGGTCACGTAGAAAAAACCACAGGTCAGCACGTGGGGTGTACCCTCTCTCCCTAGCTGGGGGGCGTTGGGCTCTACTTTTGGGGTCCATGACTCTCACTGGTGCTGCACTGATCTTCCTCACCTCTTCCCTTATCTCCTTCATCTCCTCCTTAAACTCCTCTCTGAGGTCCTTAGCCACAGCAGAGACATGAGCCTGCACTGGGCCAGCCATCATACTCTGATAATTCCTGAGCCTGTTGGCAACAGAACCCACTGTCACTTGGTTGGTATCAGCATCAATCATTGCAATAAAGGGGGTATATTGAGATGGGCCCAGGTTTGCCAGATTCCACAACATCTGCCCTGTGCACCTGACCTTGTCAGGGTCATTGTCATGCTGTCCATCCCTCCCAAAGAGCACCTCCAGTACTGCCACTTCTCTCAGCTTTTGGATCCCTTCCTCAAGGGTATTCCAACGTGTTCTCTGGTGGTACTCCTGCATTCTTTCCCTGTGGACAAATCTCTCTCTCACACTCATTAAAAGTCGCTCCCAGAGGGAAAGGAGACCTGTCTCCCTTACAAATACCTGGTCCACACCTGAGTCCTGGGTCAAGGCTCCCAAATTCCTTGCCTCAGTACCATCCAGTTGCACACCTGTACCCATAAGGTCCCAGACCCGCAGTAACCAGGTTGTAAAAGCCTCACGGCCCCGTCGTACAATGTCTTTTCGCAGGTTACGGAGACTCTCGTATGACAGGGACTCGGTGATGATCTCAACTTCTGGCTCCCCTGCTGGTTGTGAGGGGCCCCCTTCCTGACCCTTATTATCTAGGTGCCTTGTTTTCATCTTAGACTTCCTAGTTTCCACAGGGGCAACTGCTGCTGGCTGTGAGTGCCCTTGCAGTTCAGCTGGAACCTGGACAGATGTAACATCTGTGGGTCCCACTGCTGCACCACCAGAGTCTCCCTCTTTAAGGCAGGGGGAGGGTTTCTCACCAGCTGGGGAGAGGTACTCCTTCAGCATCTGGCCCATCTCACGTATCTCCTTTGCTAGCACCCCCACCCATTCTGGGTGGTTCCTTTCCGAGGTGGGCTGTGGAGCAGGGTCAAACTCTGGGGTAATATCCCTAGTCTCTGGGATAGGATCAGGCTCTGGGGTAACCTCCCTAGTCTCTGGGACAAGATCAGGCTCTGGGGTAACCTCCCTAGTCTCTGGGACAGGATCAGGCTCTGGGGTAACATCACTATTTCCTCGGGTAGGTATCAGGGCTGTTATCCAAGTCAATCTCCCCTTATCTCTGAATGTTAGATAGAACAGGTTTAACAGGGATATAAGCAACACTAGCCACAATATAATGTCATTAGCATTTAAAGTGGATTGGAACCCCTTGAAGACTGGTGGGGTGAACTTCAAAAACCCTGTGATGGGTTGAGAAAAAATTTCACCTGCTGCCACTTCCTCACAGTAAGTACCATTATTGAAGTAGCCCCAGAAACACACACTTAGAGTGTGATAGCTCTGAATCCATGTGGCCATCTTCCAGAGAAAATTAAAAATCCATGAATTCCTCAACTGATCAACCCACATAATAAACTGGATAATAGCCACAGTAACCTTGGTTATGAAACTCATGTTTAAAAAAAGGGCTTGCAAATGGGAGAGATATAGCAGTGACCACATGGAGGCCAATCCAGGGTAAGCTGGACAGCATGGTGTCACCTACCACAAGCTTGGGTAATTTAAGAACTGTTATCCCCTTTTCTACCCCTCTCTCAATGCCCTCAGGCAATGCCCCACGTTGGGCGCCAAAATCTGTCTCGGTTTGAAAGACAGGTATGGTCTAAGGAAAGGCAGGAGCCCCTTTTCTGCGATGCAGAGTGCAATCCCCCTCCCTTTTAATTATTTTAGGTCCAATTCAGACACCTTCAGGCAGGAGATATGGGGATGAGAATAACAGTTCTTTACTGGTATTTAACAAAGCAGAAAAAAAACAACAACAGCTATAAAAATTGGCAACAGAAACAGTCTAGCTCCACTCCAGTCCCTTCTGGCCGCAGGCCGTCTCCCTGTGCTGTTACCGGTGCTGTGGGGGCAGGGCAGGTCCCGCGCAGTTGAAGAGGGCTGGGTGATGGCGGCCGCGGCCCAGGGGAGAGAGAGGATGGGGAAAGTTACTCCCCCCTCACGGTGTTGGTCGTGGTGCTCAGCAGAGTGTCCGGAGGTAGTAGGGTGAGCTGGGAGAGCAGCGGAGCGATGTCCAAAGGCAGGGAGCGTGGATCTCAGCGCTGGGATGACAGGGGAAGATGCCAGAGCAGAGCCCAGGTTGTCTTCCCAATCCAGGAGCCAAGCGAGAGAGCGTCCCCCGCTCCAGACCCCCCTATCCCACCTTTCCTTTTCCGGTTCCCCCCCCTCCCCCTCCAGCCACCCCCCTACGAGAGAACATTATCTGTCGTTTTAAGGTGTAGCCACAATTAATTAGCATAACAATGGGAGAAATTCCACAGAAAGAAAAGCGAAGCATTCAACCCCCAACACCATCCTACCCCATCCCATCCCATCCTATCCCATCCCATCCCCTCCCATCCCTTCCTAGGGATCCCATACCAGGTATCCCATCCCATCCCAGGGATCCCATTCCGTACCATCCCAGGGATCCCATTTCATCCCATCCCATCCCATCGATCCCATCCCATCCCAACCCATTGTAGCCAATCCCATCCCATCCCACCCCATCCCATCCAATCCCATCCCATCCCATCGCAGGGATCCCATCCCATCCCGTCCCATCCCATCCCATCCCATCCCATCCCATCCCATCCCATCCCATCCCATCCCATCCCATCCCATCCCATCCCAGCGATCTCATCCCAGGGATTCCATCCCATCCCAGATATCCCAGCCCAACCAGTCACAACCCAGGGATCCCATCCCACCCCATCCCATCTCATCCCATCCCATCCCATCCCATCCCATCCCAGGGATCCCAACCCATCCCACGTATCCCATCCCATCCAAGGGATCCCATTCCGTACCATCCCAGGGATCCCATTTCATCCCATCCCATCCCATCGATCCCATCCAATCCCAACCCATTGTAGCCAATCCCATCCCATCCCACCCCATCCCATCCAATCCCATCCCATCCCATCGCAGGGATCCCATCCCATCCCGTCCCATCCCATCCCATCCCATCCCATCCCATCCCATCCCATCCCATCCCATCCCAGCGATCTCATCCCAGGGATTCCATCCCATCCCAGGTATCCCACCCCAACCAGTCCCAACCCAGGGATCCCATCCCACCCCATCCCATCCCATCCCATCCCATCCCATCCCATCCCAGGGATCCCAACCCATCCCACGTATCCCATCCCATCCCATCTCATCCCGCGGATCCCATGCCATGGCATCCCATCCCATCCCATCCCATCCCATCCCATCCCATCCCATCCCATCCCATCCCATCCCATCCCATCCCATCCCATCCCATCCCATTGTAGGCCATCCCATCCCTTCCCACCCCATCCCATCCCAACCCGTCCCATCACATCCCATCCCAGATATCCCATCCCAGGGATCCCATCGTTCTTCTTGCGGGTGACCAGGTAAAGAGGGCTCACAATCTGGCTGTACTCAGGAATGTGCATTCTCCAAAAGCCTATGGCACCTAGGAAGGCTTGTGTTTCCTTCTTGCTGGTTGGTGGAGACATTGCAGTGATCTTATTGATGACCTCACTGGGGATCTGGCGCCGTCCATCTTGCCACTTTACTCCCAGGAACTGGATCTCTTGGGCAGGCCCTTTGACTTTGCTCTTTTTAATGGCGAAGCCGGCTCCCAGCAGAATCTCAATGATCTTTTCTCCTTTCTGAAATACTTCCATTGCCGTATCCCCCCACACAATGATGTCATCAATGTACTGCAGATGTTCTGGAGCTCCACCCTTCTCCAGTGTAGCCTGGATCAGCCCATGACAGATGGTGGGGCTGTGTTTCCACCCCTGGGGCAGTCGGTTCCACATGTATTGCACACCCCTCCAGGTGAAAGCGAACTGAGGCCTGCACTCTGCTGCCAGAGGAATGGAGAAGAATGCATTGGCGATGTCAATGGTGGCGTACCACTTTGCTGCCTTGGACTCCAGCTCGTACTGCAGTTCCAGCATGTCCGGCACGGCAGCGCTCAGCGGTGGAGTCACCTCATTCAGTGCACGATAGTCCACTGTCAATCTCCATTCTCCTTCAGATTTACGCACAGGCCAGATGGGGCTGTTGAAGGGTGAGTGGGTTTTGCTGACCACCCCTTGGCTCTCCAGCTCACGGATCATCTTGTGGATGGGGATCACGGCATCTCGATTCGTCCGGTACTGCCGGCGGTGCACTGTTGAGGTAGCAATTGGCACCTGTTGCTCTTTCACCCTGAGGAGTCCCACTGCAGATGGGTTTTCTGATAGCCCAGGCAGGGTGTTCAACTGCTTAATGCCCTCTGCTGCCACAGCAGCTATTCCAAAAGCCCACCTGAGTCCCTTTGGGTCTTTGTAATAGCCATTCCTGAGGAAGTCTATGCCTAGGATACATGGTGCCTCTGGGCCAGTCACAATTGGATGTTTCTGCCACTCTTTCCCAGTCAGGCTCACCTCAGCCTCCAGCAGAGTCAATTCCTGAGATCCCCCTGTAACCCCAGCAATTGAAACAGGTTCCTTTCCGACATGTCCTGATGGTATTAATGTACATTGTGAACCAGTGTCAACCAATGCTCTGTGTTCCTGTGGCTCTGATGTGCCAGGCCATCGGATCCACACCGTCCAAAAGATCCGGTTTTCCCGTGCCTCTCCCTGGCTAGAGGCAGGGCCCCTCTAGCCCTGGTTATTATTTCTCTCCTGGGCATACATACTGGAGGTTCCTTCAAGGGGATCTGACAGATCATCCTCCCTTCTGTAATACCCTGCACCTCCATGGGAGGCTGAGGCTACCCTCACTTTAGTGGAGTTCCCTCTGTTGGTGTTCCCCTCCCTGATTTGGCGCACCCGTGCTGCCAGGACGGAAGTGGGTTTCCCATCCCACCTTCTCATGTCTTCCCCGTGGTCACGTAGAAAAAACCACAGGTCAGCACGTGGGGTGTACCCTCTCTCCCTAGCTGGGGGGCGTTGGGCTCTACTTTTGGGGTCCATGACTCTCACTGGTGCTGCACTGATCTTCCTCACCTCTTCCCTTATCTCCTTCATCTCCTCCTTAAACTCCTCTCTGAGGTCCTTAGCCACAGCAGAGACATGAGCCTGCACTGGGCCAGCCATCATACTCTGATAATTCCTGAGCCTGTTGGCAACAGAACCCACTGTCACTTGGTTGGTATCAGCATCAATCATTGCAATAAAGGGGGTATATTGAGATGGGCCCAGGTTTGCCAGATTCCACAACATCTGCCCTGTGCACCTGACCTTGTCAGGGTCATTGTCATGCTGTCCATCCCTCCCAAAGAGCACCTCCAGTACTGCCACTTCTCTCAGCTTTTGGATCCCTTCCTCAAGGGTATTCCAACGTGTTCTCTGGTGGTACTCCTGCATTCTTTCCCTGTGGACAAATCTCTCTCTCACACTCATTAAAAGTCGCTCCCAGAGGGAAAGGAGACCTGTCTCCCTTACAAATACCTGGTCCACACCTGAGTCCTGGGTCAAGGCTCCCAAATTCCTTGCCTCAGTACCATCCAGTTGCACACCTGTACCCATAAGGTCCCAGACCCGCAGTAACCAGGTTGTAAAAGCCTCACGGCCCCGTCGTACAATGTCTTTTCGCAGGTTACGGAGACTCTCGTATGACAGGGACTCGGTGATGATCTCAACTTCTGGCTCCCCTGCTGGTTGTGAGGGGCCCCCTTCCTGACCCTTATTATCTAGGTGCCTTGTTTTCATCTTAGACTTCCTAGTTTCCACAGGGGCAACTGCTGCTGGCTGTGAGTGCCCTTGCAGTTCAGCTGGAACCTGGACAGATGTAACATCTGTGGGTCCCACTGCTGCACCACCAGAGTCTCCCTCTTTAAGGCAGGGGGAGGGTTTCTCACCAGCTGGGGAGAGGTACTCCTTCAGCATCTGGCCCATCTCACGTATCTCCTTTGCTAGCACCCCCACCCATTCTGGGTGGTTCCTTTCCGAGGTGGGCTGTGGAGCAGGGTCAAACTCTGGGGTAATATCCCTAGTCTCTGGGATAGGATCAGGCTCTGGGGTAACCTCCCTAGTCTCTGGGACAAGATCAGGCTCTGGGGTAACCTCCCTAGTCTCTGGGACAGGATCAGGCTCTGGGGTAACATCACTATTTCCTCGGGTAGGTATCAGGGCTGTTATCCAAGTCAATCTCCCCTTATCTCTGAATGTTAGATAGAACAGGTTTAACAGGGATATAAGCAACACTAGCCACAATATAATGTCATTAGCATTTAAAGTGGATTGGAACCCCTTGAAGACTGGTGGGGTGAACTTCAAAAACCCTGTGATGGGTTGAGAAAAAATTTCACCTGCTGCCACTTCCTCACAGTAAGTACCATTATTGAAGTAGCCCCAGAAACACACACTTAGAGTGTGATAGCTCTGAATCCATGTGGCCATCTTCCAGAGAAAATTAAAAATCCATGAATTCCTCAACTGATCAACCCACATAATAAACTGGATAATAGCCACAGTAACCTTGGTTATGAAACTCATGTTTAAAAAAAGGGCTTGCAAATGGGAGAGATATAGCAGTGACCACATGGAGGCCAATCCAGGGTAAGCTGGACAGCATGGTGTCACCTACCACAAGCTTGGGTAATTTAAGAACTGTTATCCCCTTTTCTACCCCTCTCTCAATGCCCTCAGGCAATGCCCCACGTTGGGCGCCAAAATCTGTCTCGGTTTGAAAGACAGGTATGGTCTAAGGAAAGGCAGGAGCCCCTTTTCTGCGATGCAGAGTGCAATCCCCCTCCCTTTTAATTATTTTAGGTCCAATTCAGACACCTTCAGGCAGGAGATATGGGGATGAGAATAACAGTTCTTTACTGGTATTTAACAAAGCAGAAAAAAAACAACAACAGCTATAAAAATTGGCAACAGAAACAGTCTAGCTCCACTCCAGTCCCTTCTGGCCGCAGGCCGTCTCCCTGTGCTGTTACCGGTGCTGTGGGGGCAGGGCAGGTCCCGCGCAGTTGAAGAGGGCTGGGTGATGGCGGCCGCGGCCCAGGGGAGAGAGAGGATGGGGAAAGTTACTCCCCCCTCACGGTGTTGGTCGTGGTGCTCAGCAGAGTGTCCGGAGGTAGTAGGGTGAGCTGGGAGAGCAGCGGAGCGATGTCCAAAGGCAGGGAGCGTGGATCTCAGCGCTGGGATGACAGGGGAAGATGCCAGAGCAGAGCCCAGGTTGTCTTCCCACTCCAGGAGCCAAGCGAGAGAGCGTCCCCCGCTCCAGACCCCCCTATCCCACCTTTCCTTTTCCGGTTCCCCCCCCTCCCCCTCCAGCCACCCCCCTACGAGAGAACATTATCTGTCGTTTTAAGGTGTAGCCACAATTAATTAGCATAACAATGGGAGAAATTCCACAGAAAGAAAAGCGAAGCATTCAACCCCCAACACCATCCTACCCCATCCCATCCCATCCTATCCCATCCCATCCCCTCCCATCCCTTCCTAGGGATCCCATACCAGGTATCCCATCCCATCCCATCCCAGGGATCCCATTCCGTACCATCCCAGGGATCCCATTTCATCCCATCCCATCCCATCGATCCCATCCCATCCCAACCCATTGTAGCCAATCCCATCCCATCCCACCCCATCCCATCCAATCCCATCCCATCCCATCGCAGGGATCCCATCCCATCCCGTCCCATCCCATCCCATCCCATCCCATCCCATCCCATCCCAGCGATCTCATCCCAGGGATTCCATCCCATCCCAGATATCCCAGCCCAACCAGTCACAACCCAGGGATCCCATCCCACCCCATCCCATCTCATCCCATCCCATCCCATCCCATCCCATCCCATCCCAGGGATCCCAACCCATCCCACGTATCCCATCCCATCCAAGGGATCCCATTCCGTACCATCCCAGGGATCCCATTTCATCCCATCCCATCCCATCGATCCCATCCAATCCCAACCCATTGTAGCCAATCCCATCCCATCCCACCCCATCCCATCCAATCCCATCCCATCCCATCGCAGGGATCCCATCCCATCCCGTCCCATCCCATCCCATCCCATCCCATCCCATCCCATCCCATCCCAGCGATCTCATCCCAGGGATTCCATCCCATCCCAGGTATCCCACCCCAACCAGTCCCAACCCAGGGATCCCATCCCACCCCATCCCATCCCATCCCATCCCATCCCATCCCATCCCAGGGATCCCAACCCATCCCACGTATCCCATCCCATCCCATCTCATCCCGCGGATCCCATGCCATGGCATCCCATCCCATCCCATCCCATCCCATCCCATCCCATCCCATCCCATTGTAGGCCATCCCATCCCTTCCCACCCCATCCCATCCCATCCCGTCCCATCACATCCCATCCCAGATATCCCATCCCAGGGATCCCATCCCATCCCAGGGATCCCATCCAATCCCATCCCATCCCATCCAATCCCATCCCATCCCATCCCATCCCATACCATCCCATCCCATCCCATCCCATCCCATCCCATCCCAGGGATCCCATACCAGAGATCCCATCCCCAGGTCCCCATCCCAGGGATTCCATCCCATCCCAACCCATCCCATCCCATCCTACCCCATCCCATCCCATCCTATCCCATCCCATCCCATCCCATCCCATCCCATCCCATCCCATCCCATCCCATCCCATCCTAGGGATCCCATACCAGGTATCCCATCCCATCCCAGGGATCCCATTCCGTACCATCCCAGGGATCCTATTTCATCCCATCCCATCCCATCGATCCCATCCCATCCCAACCCATCGTAGCCAATCCCATCCCATCCCACCCCATCCCATCCCATCCCATCCCATCCTATCCCATTCCTTCCCATCCCATCCCATCCCAGGGATCCCATCCCATGCCAGGGATAACATCCCACCCCATCCCATCCCATCCCAGGGATCCCATCCCATTCCATCCCATCCCATCTCATCCCAGGGATCACATCCCCCCCAGGGATCCTATGTCAGAGATCCCATCCCATCTCACGGGTGCCATCCCCGGGATTCGATCCCAACGCAGGAATCCCATACTATCCCAGGGATCCCATTCCAGGGATCCCATCCCATCCCATCCCAGGAATCCCATCCCATCCCATCCCATCCCATTCCAGGGATCCCATCCCATCCCAGTGAACACATCCCATCCCAGGGATCCCATCCCATCCCAGGGATCCCATCCCATCCCATCCCAGGAATCCCATCCCATCCCATTCCAGGGATTACATCCCATCCCAGTGAACACATCCCATCCCAGGGATCCCATCCCATCCTAGGGATCCCATCCCATCCCATCCAACCCCATCCGAACCCGTCCCAGGTATCCCATCCCAGGGATCCCATCCCATCCGAGCGCAGGGATCCCATCCCATCCCATAGCAGGGATCCCATCCCATCCCATCCCATCCCATCCCATCCCATCCCATCCCATCCCTATCATCCCTGCTATCTCATGCCAGGTATTCCATCCCATCCCAGGGATCCCATCCCAACCAATCCCATCCCAGGGATACCATCCCATCCCATTCCAGGTTTCCCATCCCATTCCAGGGATGCCATCCCATCCCATCCCATCGCAACCCATCCCATCCTATCCCATTCCAATCCCATCCCATCCCATCCCATCCCAGGGATCCCATCCCATCCCATCTCATCCCAGGGATCCCATGCCATGCCATGCCATCCCATCCCATCCCAGGGATCCCATCCCATCCAAACCCATCCCATCCCATCCCAGTGAACACATCCCATCCCAGGGATCCCAACCCATCCCAGGGATCCCATCCCATCCAATCCCATCCGAACCCATCCCAGGTATCCCATCCCAGGGATCCCATCCCATCCCAGCGCAGGGGTCCCATCCCATCCCATAGCAGGGATCCCATCCCATCCCATAGCAGGGATCCCATACCAACTAATCCCATCCCAGGGATACCATCCCATCCCATCCCAGGGATCCCATCCCATCCCAGGGATCCCATCCCATCCCATCCCATCCCATCCTATCCCATTCCCATCCCATCCCATCCCATCCCATCCCATACCATACCATCCCATCCCATCCCATCCCAGGGATCCCATCACAGCCCATCCCATCCCAGTGATACCATCCCATCCCAACCCATCCCATCCTATCCCATTCCCATCCCATCCCATCCCATACCATACCATCCCATCCCATCCCAGGGATCCCATCACAGCCCATCTCATCCCAGGGATCCCATGCCATGCCATCCCATCCCATCCCATCCCAGGGATACCATCCCATCCAAACCGATCCCATCCCATCCCATCCCATCCCATCCCATCCCATCCCATCCCAACCCATCCCATCCCATCCCATCCCAGGCATCCCATCCCAGGGATCCCATCCCATACGAGGGATCACATTCCAGGGATCCCATCCCTAGGATCCCATCTCATCCCATCCCAACCAATCCCATCCCATGGATCCCATCCCAGGGATCCCATCCCAGGGATCCCATACCATCCCAGGGATCCCATCCCATCCCATCCCATCCCGTCCCATCCCATCCCATATCATCCCTGCTATCTCATGCCAGGTATTCCATCTCATCCCAGGGATCCAATCCCAGGGATCCCATCCCCTCCCATCCCATCCCTTCCCATCCCATCACATCCCATCCCATCCCAGGGATCCCATCTCATCCCAGGGATCACATACCATGCCAGGGATCCCATGTCAGAGATCCCAGCCCATCTCACGGATGCCATCCCAGGGATTCGATCCCAACCCAGGGATCCCATCCCATCCCAGGAATCCCATTCCAGGGATCCCATCCCATCCCATCCCGGGAATCCCATCCCATTCCAGGGATTCCATCCCATCCCAGTGAACACATCCCATCCCAGGGATCCCATCCCATCCCAGGGATCCCATCCCATCCCATCCAATCCCATCCGAACCCATCCCAGGTATCCCATCCCAGGGATCCCATCCCATCCCAGCGCAGGGATCCCATCCCATCCCATCCCATAGCAGGGATCCCATCCCATCCCATAGCAGGGATCCCATCCCATCCCATCCCATCCCATCCTATCCCATTCCCATCCCATCCCATCCCATCCCATCGCAGGGATCCCATCCCAGCCCATCTCATCCCAGGGATCCCATGCCATGCCATCCCATCCCATCCCAGGGATCCCATCCCATCCAAACCCATCCCATCCCATCCCAGTGAACACATCCCATCCCAGGGATCCCAAGCCATCCCAGGGATCCCATCCCATCCCATCCAATCCCATCCAAACCCATCCCAGGTATCCCATCCCAGGGTTCCCAACCCATCCCAACCCATGCCATCCCATCCAATCCCATCCCATCCCATTCCATTCCATCCCATCCCATCCCACCCCATTCCATCCCATCCCATCCCATCCCAGGGATCCCATTCCAGGGTTCCCATCTCATCCCAGGGATCCAATCCCAGCGATCTTATCCCATCCCATCCCATCCCATCCCATCCCATCCCATCCCATCCCAACCCATCCCATCCCATCCCATCCCATCCCATCCCATCCCATCCCATCCCATCCCATCCCATCCCATCCCATCCCATCCCATTTTAGCCCATCCCATGCCTTCCCAC
Source organism: Sturnus vulgaris (assembly GCF_052056855.1). NCBI lineage: Eukaryota > Metazoa > Chordata > Aves > Passeriformes > Sturnidae > Sturnus > Sturnus vulgaris. The sequence goes on along the minus strand of NC_142282.1, from coordinate 8,756,006 downwards.
CCCATCCCATCCCATCCCATCCCGTCCCATCACATCCGATCCCACATATCCCATCCCAGGGATCCCATCCCATCCCATCCCCTCCCCTCCCATCCCATCGATCCCATCCCATCCCAACCCATTCTAGCCCATCCCATCCCATCCGATCCCATCCCATGTATCCCATCCCAGGGATACCATCCGATCCCATCCCAGCGCAGGGATCCCATCCCATCCCATCCCATCCCATCCAATCCCATCCCATCCCATCCCTGGGATCCCATTCCAGGGATCCCATTCCAGGGATCCCATCCCATCCCAGGGATCCCATCCCATCCCAACCCATCCCATCCCATCCCATCCCATCCCAGGGATCCCATCCCATCCCAACCCATCCCAGGGATCCCATCCCATCCCAACCCATCCCATCCCCGGGATCCCATCCCAGGGATTCCATCCCATCCCAGGGATCCCATCCCATCCCAGGGATCCCATCCCAGGGATCCCATCCCTGGGATCCCATCTCATCCCATTCCAGGGATCAAGTCCCATCCCATCACATCCCCGGGTTCCCAACCGATCCCAACCCATGCCATCCCATCCAATCCCATCCCATCCCTTTCCATTCCATCCCATCCCATCCCACCCCATCCCATCCCATCCCAGGGATCCCATTCCAGGGTTCCCATCTCATCCCAGGGATCCAATCCCAGCGATCCTATCCCATCCCATCCCATCCCATCCCATCCTATCCCATCCCATCCCATCCCAACCCATCCCATCCCATCCCATCCCATCCCATCCCATCACATCCCATCCCATCCCATCCCATCCCATCACATCCCATCCCATCCCATCCCATCCCATTGTAGCCCATCCCATCCCTTCCCACCCCATCCCATCCCGTCCCATCGCATCCCATCCCAGGGATCCCATACCAGGGATGCCATCCCATCCCATCCCAGGGATGCCATCCCATCCCATCCCATCCCATGAAATCCCATCCCATCCCATCCCATTCCATCCCAGGGATGTACTCCTAACCCAGGAATAGCCTGCCATCCCAGGGATCCCATCCCATCCCATCCCCGGGATCCCATCCCAGGAATCCCATCCCATCCCAGGGATCCCATCCCAGGGATTCCATCCCATTCCAGGGATCCCATCCCATACGAGGGATCACATTTCAGGGATCCCATCCCAGGGATCCCATCCCATCCCATCCCAGGGATCCCATCCCATCCCATCCCCGGGACCCCATCCCAGGGATTCCATCCCATCCCAACCCATCCCATCCCCTGGATACCATGCGATCCCAGAGATCCCATCGCAGGGATCCCATCCCATCGCAGGAATGCCATCCCATCCAACCCCATCCCATCCCATCCCATCCCATCCCATCCCATCCCATCCCATCCCATCACATCCCATCCCATCCCATCCTAGGGATCCCATACCAGGTATCCCATCCCATCCCATGGATCCCATTCCATACCAGCCCAGGGATCCCATTCCATCCCATCCCATCCCATCGATCCCATCCCATCCCAACCGATTGTAGCCAATCCCATACCATCCCACCCCATCCCATCCCATCCCATCCCATCCCATCCCATCCCATCCCATCCCATCCCATCCGAGGGACACCATCCCAGGGATACCATCCCATGCAATCCCATCACAGGGATCCCATCCCATCCCATCCCATCCCATCCCATCCCATCCCAGCGATCTCATCCCAGGGATTCCATCCCATCCCAGGTATCCCATCCCAACCAATCCCAACCCAGGGATCCCATCCCATCCCATCTCATCCCATCCCATCCCATCCCATCCCATCTCATCCCATCCCACGGATCCCATCCCATCCCATCTCATCCCAGGGATCCCATGCCATGGCATCCCATCCCATCCCATCCCTTTCCATCCCATCCCATCCCATCCCATCCCATCCCTTTCCATCCCATCCCATCCCATCCCAGGGATTCCATACCATCCTAGGGATTCCATCCCATCCCAGGGATCCCATCCCATCCCGTCACATCCCATCCCATCCCATTCCATCCCATCCCATCCCATCTCATACCAGATATCCCACCCCAGGGATCCCATCCCATCCCAGGGATTCCATTCCATCCCATCCCATCCCAGGGATCCCATCCCATTCCAACCCGTCCCATCCCACCCCATCCCATCCCATCCCATCCCATCCCATCCCATCCCATCCCATCCCATCCCATCCCATCCCATCCCAGGGATCCCATCCCAGGGATCCCATCCCATCCCATCCTATCCCATCCCATCCCATTCCATCCCATCCCATCCCATCCCATCCCATCCCGTCCCATCCCATCCCATCCCATCCCATCCCATCCCATCCCATCCCATCCCATCCCATCCCATTGCTGCCCGATGCCCCAAACAGAACACAAACTAACAGAGTGTCAGTTTATGCGGTGCTTTATTCAGGGCCCGGGGAACCTGCGGACTAGCGTCCAAAGTCAGGGTCCCACAGTTCCCTTTTTCGTCAAGTTTTTTATACCTTTTTACAAAGTAGTTTACGTACAGAGGTACACATTCTTCAAGACAATACAGATACATAAATCTTGTAGATATCATTCCTAAAAGTTATAAATTTTGCATGCTTGTCTATTCAAAACTATAGGCTACCCCCCTTTAATTCCCGCTTGCATGTTTTCCCATCACCAGAACCCTTTATTTATTATTATACTTTAGCCTTATCCTGAAAGTTTCTAGATGTTCTTATATGCTCCACTAAATTCTTTAATTATCTTTAATTATTGTTTCCACAGTCCCCAGCTCATTCCCAGGGCTGGTTCCCAGGGCCTGTCTGAGAACTGCAGTTTTCTAAGCCTTAGCATGACTACTACTATATCTACATTAGTCCTTTTTCTCATTATTTCGGTATCAACTCCCCCCTTTTGAGCATTCTTCAGATTTTCTGCAAGGATGCTCAATTCTTCAAGTTATGGTTTCTAAGTAGGATGGTGAGTCTTCTTTTCGAGTTGGCAGGATTACTTCTTTCCGGGTCAGTGCTCTCATAACACGTCGAGTATGAGTTCCTTCTCTGGCAATCATTCCTAAAAGACATCTATACATAATCATGCATACTACAATAATCAATACAATCATTATTACATATTGTACAATTGATGATATCCAACCAGAGACTTGGATTCCTAGGGAGCTAAACAGTGCTCCTACCCAGTTATGTTCAGCTTCCTCCTGGACTTCATGCACTTTTGTTTTAATTTGTTCTAATTGACTTATGTCTTTTTCTACTTCTTCTGTGACATTTGGGATATGTACGCAGCAATGGTCAACCTTTCCTTGGAGGTACCCACAGACTCCATGTTCTTTTAATAAAAGCAAATCTAATGCCATTCTATTTTGAATTGTCATTCTTGTCGTTGCCTGCAACTGTAAGTTTAGATCCTTAAATCCTTTCTTTGTAACTGCGGCTAGCCTCTCAGTTTGTCCTACTAATTTGTACAGCATCTCCCGGTTTCTATATGTAGAAATTGGTGCAAACAAGGACTCCAATACCCATCCAAATTTAACTCCTGATGAGGGTTCATGCCATTCATCTTCATTTCCCAATCCTAGTTCTTTTGCCACTTCATTTGTTTCTCTCTTTGTTCGTGACTGCATCTCTTTCTGCGTTAATTTAGACTGTTTCCAAAAAGGGCAAAGTGTAGGGACTCCTAAAGTAATCTGTGTGACCGGGCCATTAATAGGCATATGAGTAGTCCACTGTCCGTGCCCCATTACCCACACTGAATGCCCTGGACTCCTGATGGTAGTCGTCTGACAATCTTTCCATGCCCCTTTTATTTCACCTGTTATTGTATGATTATACCTTTGACATTCACAGCCCCATTTCAATAGTATCCGTACTGGCACTAAACCAATTTGGGATTCAGGGGTATCACAGGTGATGATTTTGCTACAATTCCAGCTAGGTGTGAGGGTCACTCGATCCCGTCTTACTGTTTCAGTTCCTAACACTCCTAGATGTCCTTGCTCTCTCTGGCCTGACCATTCGACACACCAATGTACTGGTCCTATGTAACTGTAAGGTTCTAACAAACTAGGACCCCAAATCGTTTTCCAATGTTCCCATTCTTCCTTCCCTTCTTGACATACTATCTCATAAGAAAATTCTGTGACTGGTTTTTTGTCTTTTTTGTCTTATGTCATAAGTACACCATCCTACATTCTTGAACCGTCCAATTCTTGTAAAAACTGGATTTAGTAATTTTAGGCACTCACTCTTTTGTCCCGGTGTTGACCATTTCCCTCGAACTGTATAGGTTTCCTCTATCATCTTAGTATGATTCCGTACTTCTTTATTACATCTTTTTGTCCCATTTATAGTTACTGGAGGCATTTCCCCAACGGGAATGATGCCCCATGGTATTGGATCTCCCGCAGCTTTAGGTAAAGGTAAACATGCAGTGATGGACGTAGTATTTTGTACTTGTCCAAAATCCCTAACTAATCCCACTATTAAATTTTCTTGTCCCAATTCTTGTTGTGTTTTTCCAGCTTCTGTCACCTGCCATGTTCTCCCATTCTCTTTTAGAATACCTACATTTATGTTCCCATAATCAAAACTTTCTCTAATCCGCACAATGCATGAGAATTGTCCTACCTGATCAGCTTGCATATGAGATATTGTCAATGTGGTGTTACCTCTTTGCTGTTCCATATCCCAAAGTGTCACAATTCCTTCTGTAAATACCTCGTCTGTGGTGATTTGTCTCCAGGCTGCATGTACTTCTTTTAATCCAGTTCTCTGGTTGTCAGAAAACAAACAGGTTAAATTTACTCCCGCACCCTCAGGCACCATTACATCTGGCTCCGGAACTGTAATTTTAACAAACGCTTCTCCCACCTGCATTATACAGACTAATGTTAAAAGAACTAAGGCCTTGCCCTGAACACCAGCTTTGTTGCTGACAGAGGCTGTACTTCCCATCTTGACGGGACCTTCTTGATTCGAGTGTAGTGAATCCAGTTTTCGATCCCTTGGACTTTCACTGCCGTGTAGGTAGTCATGATCACCTGGTGAGGACCGTCCCATACTCCTTTCAAGGGTTCCGTATTCCAGTTTTTCACATATACTTGATCTCCTGGCTGTATGTCATGGACAGGATTCTCCAAGGGCAGAGGCCGGTTCCACTGCAATGCTCCTCGCAGCGCTGTAAGGACTTTATTTAAAGACAAAATGTAACTCAACAATACTTGATCTCCTACTAAGTGAGGGTCCCCTTTGTAGGTTGTAGCATGATATGGTTTGCCATACAAAATTTCGTATGGACTTACTCCTATCCTTTCTCTGGGTTTAATCCTGATTCTTAGCAAGGCTAGAGGTAGTGCCTGAGGCCACTGTATCTTCGCTTCCTGACAAATTTTCTTAATTTGCCCTTTTAATGTCTGATTCATCCGTTCCACTTGGCCACTAGATTGTGGTCTCCAGGGCGTATGGAGATTCCAAACTATCCCTAACACTCTGGCTACCTCTTGGACTACTCTAGCTACAAAGTGAGGTCCTCTATCTGAGGACATTCCTAATGGGATTCCAAATCTAGGGATGATTTCCCGTAGTAAAGTTTTAATTACTTCCTTTGCTTGGTTAGTCCTGCATGGGAAGGCTTCTGGCCACCCTGAAAAGGTACACACATACACCAGTAAATAACGGTACCCTTGTGCTTTTGGTAGCTCTGAGAAATCTATTTGCCAATAGTCTCCTGGTTGCGGCCCCACTTGTAACTTTCCTAGTTGTATCTGCCTTCGTGTCACTGGGTTATTTTTAATACAGACTGGACACATGGCGTTAATCCGCTTTGCCATTGTTAACATCCGATTGGAAATTATCTCACGTTTTAAAAACTGTACCAATGCGTCTGCTCCCCAATGGCACTTGTTATGTTCGATTTCTAAAATTGTTTTCATTACTTTTGTTGGCAATACAACCTGACCTTCAGCTGTGACATACCATCCTTTTTCATTCTTCTGGGCCTGAACAAATTGAGCAAGCTTCTCATCTTCATGTGTATACCATGGTTTCTGCTCAAGAAAAGAAGTGGCAGGGTTAATTCGCACTGGCAATAAAGCTAATTGTGTCCATACCTCTCGAGCAACCTGTTTGGCAACTCTGTCAGCCAGCTGGTTTCCTTGGAACGCTTTTCCCTCTTCCTTTTGATGTCCTTTTACATGCATCACTGCTACTGCCTGAGGTTTATGCACTGCTTCCAATAGTGCTAATATTTGTTCTTTGTGCTTAATTTCTGATCCTTGAGAATTCAACAGTCCTCTTTCTTTCCACAGTGCTCCATGTACATGTATTACTCCAAAGGCATATTTTGAATCAGTCCAAATGTTTACTCTTTTCCCCTGACTCAATTCTAAGGCTCTTACCAGAGCTTGTATCTCAGCTTTCTGGGCTGAAGTTCCCGAGGTTAAAGCTCGAGCTTCTATTATTTGTGTCAAAGTCACTACTGCGTATCCCGCATACCTGATTCCGTTTTCCACAAAGCTGGATCCATCTGTAAACAGTTCCCATTCCGGATTTTCCAAAGGCTCATCTTTCAGGTCCTTCCGGCTGGCATATACCTGTTCAATGATTTCTACGCAATCATGTGTCAATTCGCCTCCTTCTTCCTGGCTGCTGCTCCTAAGAAATTCTGCTGGATTAAGATGATTGGTTATTTTTAATTCAATGTCATCCTGTTCTCGGAGGAGTGCCTGATATTGTAACATGCGACTCGACGAGAGCCAATGCCCCCCTTTTTGTTCCAAAACTGCAACGACCATATGGGGAACAAATACTTCCATCCTTTTTCCCAAAGTCAATTTTCTGGCTTCTCGAATTAGGAGCACTGTTGCTGCCACAGCCCTAAGACAACTGGGCCATCCGGCACTTACAGAGTCTAGCTGCTTTGAGAAGTACCCCACCGGGCATTTCCATGAGCCCAATTTTTGGGTGAGAACCCCTATTGCCAGTCTCTGTCTTTCATTTACGTATAGTTGAAAAGGTTTTGTGAGATCTGGCAATCCTAGTGCTGGGGCTTCCTTTAAAGCTTGTTTCAGACTCTGAAATGCCTTTTCTTGCGTTTGTCCTCACTGAAACACAGGGCTTTTGGCTGCTTCATACAAGGGTTTTGCTTTCAGTCCAAATTCCGGAATCCACAAGCGGCACCACCCTATCATGCCCAAAAAGGATCTTAACTCTTGTGGATTTCGTGGTGTGGGTATGGTGCAAATTGCTTGTACTCGATTGATTCCTAACTTTCGTACCCCTTGTGAGATTTCGCAGCCTAAGTAAATCACTTGGGTTCTTACCAGCTGAGCTTTTTCTCTCGATACTCGGTATCCAGCTTGTCCCAGCATATTAAGTAGTTCAATGGTGAGTCTAAGGCAAACATCCTTTTCTGCGGAGGCTATAAAGATATCATCAACATATTGTAGGAGAACATATAAAAAGGTGATTCTTTTACCTGAGTCATCTTCCATTCTTCTAACTCTCGAGCCAATTGATTTCCAAAAATAGTTGGTGAGTTTTTGAATCCTTGTGGTAGACGCGTCCAGGTGAGCTGCTTCTTGCGTCCCGTGTCTGGGTTCTCCCACTCAAAAGCAAAGTATTTCCTACTTTCAAGTGCCAAGGGGATACAGAAAAATGCATCTTTCAAATCAATCACTGTGAACCACTTAAACTTTTCCGACACAGCTGTCAACAATGTATACGGATTAGCTACTACTGGGTGTATATCTTTAGTGATATTATTAATTGCTCTTAAATCTTGAACTAATCTATACTTACCATTTGGCTTTCTAACTGGGAATATTGGAGTATTGAATTCTGACTCACATTCCTGTAAAATTCCTAAGCTAAGAAATTGTTCAATCATAGGTGCTATTCCTATTCATGCTTCCAATTTCAAAGGATATTGTTTTACCCTTACTGGGGAGGCTCCTTCTTTTAGTTCTATTACAACTGGTTGTGCCGCTTTTGATTTTCCAGGTACTCCTGTTTCCCATACCCATGGTACTACAGCTTGCTCTATTTCTTGTGGTATTTCTACTGCTTCTACTTCTTTCACTACAAACAGCTTAGCAATATTCTCCTCGGGAAATTCCAATCTTACTCTACCTTTTTCAAATATTATCTTTGCTTCTAACATTGACAATAAATCCCTCCCAAATAGTGATTTTGGGCTATTTGGCATATATAAAAATCGATGGTCAAATTCCTTCCCCCCAAATTTTATATCTAATGGCCGCAAAAATGTTCGTTCCTCAACTTGTCCCGTAACTCCCACTACTTGAATAGTAGAATCACTCAAAGGTCCTATCTTAGTGTTGACAGCTGAGAATGATGCCCCAGTATCTACTCTAAATTCTAACGGTTCCCCATCTACTTCCATTATTACCTTTAAATCCTGGTCTAGTCAGCTCTGATTCTGGTAATTCCCCATCATAAAGGCCTGGGCGGCACCTTGTGGATTTCCCGGGAAAGCACCTGTATTATTCATCAGTCCCTGATTTCCATCCCCACTGGCTATAATTCCTCCCCCAAAACCCATTCCTTGGTTGAGAGGACACTCATTTTTCCAATGTCCTCTATTTTTACATAGAGCACATTGATCTATCCCCAGCTGCATTCTTCCTCTTCCCATATTCAATTGTCCCATGAGTCCTCCCGCCCCCATTGGCATTTCCCCCTTTGCTATTCCTCTTCCCCTTCCTCGTCCACGTCCACGACTCCCTCCTCTCATATTATTTCCAGCCACTTGCTGTTAAAAAGGTTGATGGAGACTCATTCTTTTCCTGTCTGACCGAATATAACTTAGACCAATTCAAAGTTTTTGGTATTCCATTCCGTATTCCTTCTGTTAACAAATCCTGATAAGCTTTAAGTCTCCGAGACCCGCCCGTCGAGTTGGGATCCCACTCCGGATCTTCCCTAGGCACTAAGTCATTTACTGTACCATCCGCAAGCCGCAACCTAATCATTTCCCGTGCTTTCTCTGTCATGGCTTTAAACACCATTTCCTTTTCAGTAGAATCCATTATTGTGTCTAACAGAACTTGTAAATCATTCCAATCTGGGTTCTGAGTCTTAATTACCATTTTTACCACCCGCGCAGTTCGTTCAGGATCCTCCCGATACGCCCCCGCTGATTGTTTCCAAATTAGCAAATCATTCGGAGAAAAGGGAACTTTCACTATGACCCGTTCCCCCTGCGGCCCGACTGCTTCACGAAGCAGAACCATTAAATGAGCATTCCTTCTCTTTCTGCCACCCCTTACATCCTTCACAATTCAGGTTTAATGTTTTCGAAACCATGATCCCACACTCCTTTTGCCACTCTGGTTTATCTTTCAAATAATAAAAGAGGTCTAGATACGGTATTTCATCCCATTTTTCATTACTTTGCAGGAAATGCATCAAAGGTGTAATAATGTCAGGATTCAGTGTACCGTTCCTAGGCCATTGCATACCATCGGGTTCATATAAAGGCCATACATGATTACAGAAATCAATCAATTTCCTTTTACTTAATTCTTGACCAAAGTTCCCCGCATTCCAGTGTTGTAATAAACAGCCCAATGGTGAATCGTCCGGGATTTCCATCCCGGTACTTGCTAGAGTTTTAAACGTTTTTAAAGACATCATTACACTTTTTTCTTTTTTTTTTTTTTCTTTTTTTTTCTTTTTTTTTTCTTTTTTTTTTCTTTTTTTTTCTTTTTTTTTTTTTTTTTTTTTAACACAATACACACCACACACAACACTCACACCCTTTCCAATACACACCACACACAACACTCACACCCTTTACACTCACACCCTTTCCACAAATCTTGCCTTTCTCGTCTCTGCGAGTGGCAAGTGCTGAACCTGCGCAGTCACTGCTGCGTCTGACGGTCAGCGCCTAGGCTTTTTCCACAACCTTAAAGACGTCTGTGACCCCCGTGCGGAAACGCCGTTCCGACTTAATCGGCAGGCCCCCCTTTCCCTCGATAAAAGGAATAAAGCACCTTCGGGCTTACCTCCTGGTCGTCCGTCAGGCGCGGGGTCGGGCACGGGTTGATGTCCTCCCCAGAAATCACCTGGTGCCGGCGTGGAGTGGATCAGCTCGCGAACCGCCCCTGCCGCCTCCGGAGTCCCATCTGGGTCGCCAGAAAACTGCTGCCCGATGCCCCAAACAGAACACAAACTAACAGAGTGTCAGTTTATGCGGTGCTTTATTCAGGGCCCGGGGAACCTGCGGACTAGCGTCCAAAGTCAGGGTCCCACAGTTCCCTTTTTCGTCAAGTTTTTTATACCTTTTTACAAAGTAGTTTACGTACAGAGGTACACATTCTTCAAGACAATACAGATACATAAATCTTGTAGATATCATTCCTAAAAGTTATAAATTTTGCATGCTTGTCTATTCAAAACTATAGGCTACCCCCCTTTAATTCCCGCTTGCATGTTTTCCCATCACCAGAACCCTTTATTTATTATTATACTTTAGCCTTATCCTGAAAGTTTCTAGATGTTCTTATATGCTCCACTAAATTCTTTAATTATCTTTAATTATTGTTTCCACAGTCCCCAGCTCATTCCCAGGGCTGGTTCCCAGGGCCTGTCTGAGAACTGCAGTTTTCTAAGCCTTAGCATGACTACTACTATATCTACATTAGTCCTTTTTCTCATAATTTCGGTATCACCATTGTAGCCCATCCCATCCCTCCCCATCCCATCCCATCCCATCCCATCCCATCCCATCCCATCCCATCCCATCCCATCCCATCCCATTGGAGCCCATCCCATCCCTTCCCACCCCATCCCATCCCATCCCGTCCCATCCCATCCCATCCCAGATATCCCATCCCGGGGATCCCATCCCATCCCAGGGAGCCCATCCCATCCCATTCCGGGGATCCCATCCCATCCCATCCCATCCTAGGGATCCCATACCAGGTATCCCATCCCATCCCAGGGATCCCATTCCGTACCATCCCAGGGATCCCATTCCATCCCATCCTATCCCATCGATCCCATCCCATCCCAACCCATTGTAGCCAATCCCATCCCACCCCATCCCATCCCATCCCATCCCATCCCATCCCATCCCATCCCATCCCATCCCATCCCATCCCAAGGACACCATCCCAGGGATCCCATCCCATCCCAGGGATCCCATCCCCTCCCTTCCCATCCCATCCCATCCGATCCCTTCCCATCCCATCCCATCCCATCCCATCCCATCCCATCCCAGGGATCCCATCACAGGGATCCCATCCCAGGGATCCCATCCCATCCCATTCCATCCCCGGGATCCCATCCCAGGGATTCCATCCTATCCCAGGGATCCCATCCCATCCCAGGGATAACATCCCAGGGATCCCATCCCATCCCAGGGATCCCATCCCATTCCATCCCATCCCATCTCATCCCAGGGATCACATCCCATCCCAGGGATCCCATGTCAGAGATCCCATCCCATCTCACGGATGACATCCCAGGGATTCGATCCCAACGCAGGAATCCCATACTATCCCAGGGATCCCATTCCAGGGATCCCATCCCATCCCATCCCAGTGATCCAATCCCATCCCAGGGATTCCATCCCAGGGATCCCATCTCATCCCATGGATCCCATCCCATCCCAGGGATGCCATCCCAGGGATCCCATCCAATCCCAGGGGTCTCATCCCATCCCATCCCATCCCATCCCATCCCATCCCATCCCATCCCAGAGATCCCATCCCAGGGATCCCATCCCAACCCCGGGATCCCATCATATCCCATTCCAGGGATCCCATCCCATCCCATCCCATCCCATCCCATCCCATCCCATCCCATCCCATTGTAGCCCATCCCATCCCTCCCCACCCCATCCCATCCCATCCCATCCCATCCCATCCCATCCCATCCCATCCCATCCCATCCCATCCCATCCCATCCCATTGTAGCCCATCCCATCCCTTCCCACCCCATCCCATCCCATCCCATCCCGTCCCATCACATCCCATCCCAGATATCCCATCCCAGGGATCCCATCCCATCCCATCCCAGGGAGCCCATCCCATCCCATTCCGGGGATCCCATCCCATCCCATCCCATCACATCCCATCCTAGGGATCCCATACCAGGTATCCCATCCCATCCCAGGGATCCCATTCGGTACCATCCCAGGGATCCCATTCCATCCCATCCTATCCCATCGATCCCATCCCATCCCAACCCATTGTAGCCAATCCCATCCCACCCCATCCCATCCCATCCCATCCCAGGGACACCATCCCAGGGATCCCATCCCATCCCAGGGATCCCATCCCATCCCCTCCCTTCCCATCCCATCCCATCCGATCCCTTCCCATCCCATCCCATCCCATCCCATCCCATCCCATCCCATCCCATCCCATCCCATCCCAGGGATCCCATCCCAGGGATTCCATCCCATCCCAGGGATCCCATCCCATCCCAGGGATAACATCCCAGGGATCCCATCCCATCCCAGGGATCCCATCCCATTCCATCCCATCCCATCTCATCCCAGGGATCACATCCCATCCCAGGGATCCCATGTCAGAGATCCCATCCCATCTCACGGATGCCATCCCAGGGATTCGATCCCAACGCAGGAATCCCATACTATCCCAGGGATCCCATTCCAGGGATCCCATCCCATCCCATCCCAGGAATCCCATCCCATCCCATTCCAGGGATCCCATCCCATCCCAGTGAACACATCCCATCCCAGGGATCCCATCCCATCCCAGGGATCGAATCCCATCCCATCCCAGGGAGCCCATCCGATCCCATCCCAGGGATCCCATCCCATCCCATTCCAGGGATCCCATCCCATGCCAGTGAACACATCCCATCCCAGGGATCACATCCCATCCCAGGGATCCCATCCCAGGGATCCCATCCCATCCTTGGGATCCCATCCGTTCCCATCCCAGGGATCCCATCCCATCCCAACCAATCCCACCCCATCCCATCCTATTCCATCCCATCCCATCCCATCCGATCCCATCCCATGCCATCCCAGGGATCCCATCCCATCCCAGGGATCCCATCCCAGGGATCCCATCCCATCCTTGGGATCCCATCCGTTCCCATCCCAGGGATCCCATCCCATCCCAACCAATCCCATCCCTTCCCATCCCTTCCCATCCCATCCCATCCCTTCCAATCCCATCGCATCCCATCCCATCCCATCCCATCCCATCCCATCCCATCCCATCCCATTCCATCCCCGGGATCCCATCCCAGGGCTTCCATCCCATCCCAGGGATCCCATCCCATACGAGGGATCACATTCCAGGGATCCCATCGCTACGATCCCATCTCATCCCATCCCAGGGATCCAATCCCATCCCATCTCATCCCAGGGATCCCATAAGATCCCATCCAACGGTTCCCATCCCATCCCATCCCATCCCATCCCATCCGAGAGATCCCATCCCAGGGATCCCATCCCATCCCAGGGATCCCATCATATCCCATTCCAGGGATCCCATCCCATCCCATCCCATCCCATCCCATCCCATCCCATCCCATCCCATTGTAGCCCATCCCATCCCTCCCCACCCCATCCCATCCCATCCCATCCCATCCCATCCCATCCCATCCCATCCCATCCCATCCCATCCCATCCCATTGTAGCCCATCCCATCCCTTCCCACCCCATCCCATCCCATCCCATCCCGTCCCATCACATCCCATCCCAGATATCCCATCCCAGGGATCCCATCCGTTCCCATCCCAGGGATCCCATCCCATCCCAACCAATCCCACCCCATCCCATCCCATTCCATCCCATCCCATCCCTTCCAATCCCATCGCATCCCATCCCATACCATCCCATCCCATCCCATCCCATCCCATCCCATCCCATCCCATCCCATCCCATCCCATCCCATTCCATCCCCGGGATCCCATCCCAGGGCTTCCATCCCATCCCAGGGATCCCATCCCATACGAGGGATCACATTCCAGGGATCCCATCGCTACGATCCCATCTCATCCCATCCCAGGGATCCAATCCCATCCCATCTCATCCCAGGGATCCCATAAGATCCCATCCAACGGTTCCCAACCCATCCCAACCCATCCCATCCCATGGATCCCATCCGAGGGATCCCATCCCAGGGATCCCATCCCATCCCAGGGATGCCTTCCCATCCCATCCCATCCCATCCCATCCCAGGGATCCCATCCCATCCCAGGGATAACATCCCACCCCATCCCATCCCATCCCATCCCATCCCATCCCATCCCATCCCATCCCATTCCATCCCATCCCATCTCATCCCAGGGATCACATCCCACCCAGGGATCCTATGTCAGAGATCCCATCCCATCTCACGGGTGCCATCCCAGGGATTCGATCCCAACGCAGGAATCCCATACTATCCCAGGGATCCCATTCCAGGGATCCCATCCCATCCCATCCTAGTGATCCAATCCCATCCCAGGGATTCCATCACAGGGATCCCATCTCATCCCATGGATCCCATCCCATCCCAGGGATGCCTTCCCATCCCATCCCATTCCATCCCATCCCAGGGATCCCATCCCATCCCATCCCATCCCATCCCATCGCATCCCATCCCATCCCATCCCATCCCATCCCATCCCATCCCATCCCATCCCATCCCATCCCATCCCATCCCATCCCATCCCATTGTAGCCCATCCCATCCCTCCCCTCCCCATCCCATCCCATCCCATCCCATCCCATCCCATCCCATCCCATCCCAGGGATCCCATCCCGTTCCATCCCATCCCATTGTAGCCCATCCCATCCCTCCCCACCCCATCCCATCCCATCCCATTCCATCCCATCCCAGATATCCCATCCCGGGGATCCCATCCCATCCCAGGGAGCCCATCCCATCCCATTCCGGGGATCCCATCCCATCCCATCCCATCCCATCCCATCCCATCCCATCCCATCCCATCCCATCCTAGGGATCCCATACCAGGTATCCCATCCCATCCCAGGGATCCCATTCCGTACCATCCCAGGGATCCCATTCCATCCCATCCTATCCCATCGATCCCATCCCATCCCAACCCATTGTAGCCAATCCCATCCCACCCCATCCCATCCCATCCCATCCCATCCCATCCCATCCCATCCCATCCCATCCCAAGGACACCATCCCAGGGATCCCATCCCATCCCAGGGATCCCATCCCCTCCCTTCCCATCCCATCCCATCCGATCCCAGTGATCCCATCACAGGGATCCCATCCCAGGGATCCCATCCCATCCCATTCCATCCCCGGGATCCCATCCCAGGGATTCCATCCTATCCCAGGGATCCCATCCCATCCCAGGGATAACATCCCAGGGATCCCATCCCATCCCAGGGATCCCATCCCATTCCATCCCATCCCATCTCATCCCAGGGATCACATCCCATCCCAGGGATCCCATGTCAGAGATCCCATCCCATCTCACGGATGCCATCCCAGGGATTCGATCCCAACGCAGGAATCCCATACTATCCCAGGGATCCCATTCCAGGGATCCCATCCCATCCCATCCCAGTGATCCAATCCCATCCCAGCGATTCCATCCCAGGGATCCCATCTCATCCCATGGATCCCATCCCATCCCAGGGATGCCATCCCAGGGATCCCATCCAATCCCAGGTGTCTCATCCCATCCCATCCCATCCCATCCCATCCCATCCCAGAGATCCCATCCCAGGGATCCCATTCCATCCCAGGGATCCCATCATATCCCATTCCAGTGATCCCATCCCATCCCATCCCATCCCATCCCATCCCATCCCATCCCATCCCATCCCATCCCATCCCATTGTAGCCCATCCCATCCCTCCCCACCCCATCCCATCCCATCCCACCCCATCCCATCCCATCCCGTCCCATCCCATCCCATCCCAGATATCCCATCCCAGGGATCCCATCCCATCCCATCCCAGGGAGCCCATCCCATCCCATTCCGGGGATCCCATCCCATCCCATCCCATCCCATCCCATCCCATCCCATCCCATCCCATCCCATCCCATCCCATCCCATCCTAGGGATCCCATACCAGGTATCCCATCCCATCCCAGGGATCCCATTCCGTACCATCCCAGGGATCCCATTCCATCCCATCCTATCCCATCGATCCCATCCCATCCCAACCCATTGTAGCCAATCCCATCCCACCCCATCCCATCCCATCCCATCCCAGGGACACCATCCCAGGGATCCCATCCCATCCCAGGGATCCCATCCCCTCCCTTCCCATCCCATCCCATCCGATCCCTTCCCATCCCATCCCATCCCATCCCATCCCATCCCATCCCATCCCATCCCAGGGATCCCATCACAGGGATCCCATCCCAGGGATCCCATCCCATCCCATTCCATCCCCGGGATCCCATCCCTGGGATTCCATCCCATCCCAGGGATCCCATCCCATCCCAGGGATAACATCCCAGGGATCCCATCCCATCCCAGGGATCCCATCCCATTCCATCCCATCCCATCTCATCCCAGGGATCACATCCCATCCCAGGGATCCCATGTCAGAGATCCCATCCCATCTCACGGATGCCATCCCAGGGATTCGATCCCAACGCAGGAATCCCATACTATCCCAGGGATCCCATTCCAGGGATCCCATCCCATCCCATCCCAGGAATCCCATCCCATCCCATTCCAGGGATCCCATCCCATCCCAGTGAACACATCCCATCCCAGGGATCCCATCCCATCCCAGGGATCCCATCCCATCCCATCCCAGGGAGCCCATCATATCCCATTCCAGGGATCCCATCCCATCCCATCCCATTCCATCCCATCCCATCCCATCCCATCCCATCCCATCCCATCCCATCCCATCCCATCCCATCCCATCCCATCCCATCCCATCCCATCCCATCCCATCCCATTGTAGCCCATCCCATCCCTCCCCACCCCATCCCATCCCATCCCATCCCATCCCATCCCATCCCATCCCATCCCATCCCATTGTAGCCCATCCCATCCCTTCCCACCCCATCCCATCCCATCCCATCCGGTCCCATCACATCCCATCCCAGATATCCCATCCCAGGGATCCCATCCCATCCCATCCCAGGGAGACCATCCCATCCCATTCCGGGGATCCCATCCCATCCCATCCCATCCCATCCCATCCCATCCTAGGGATCCCATACCAGATATCCCATCCCATCCCAGGGATCCCATTCCGTACCATCCCAGGGATCCCATTCCATCCCATCCTATCCCATCGATCCCATCCCATCCCAACCCATTGTAGCCAATCCCATCCCACCCCATCCCATCCCATCCCATCCCATCCCATCCCTTCCCATCCCAGGGACACCATCCCAGGGATCCCATCCCATCCCAGGGATCCCATCCCCTCCCTTCCCATCCCATCCCATCCGATCTCTTCCCATCCCATCGCATCCCATCCCATCCCATCCCATCCCATCCCAGGGATCCCATCACAGGGATCCCATCCCAGGGATCCCATCCCATCCCATTCCATCCCCGGGATCCCATCCCTGGGATTCCATCCCATCCCAGGGATCCCATCCCATCCCAGGGATAACATACCAGGGATCCCATCCCATCCCAGGGATCCCATGTCAGAGATCCCATCCCATCTCACGGATGCCATCCCAGGGATTCGATCCCAACGCAGGAATCCCATACTATCCCAGGGATCCCATTTCAGGGATCCCATCCCATCCCATCCCAGGAATCCCATCCCATCCCATTCCTGGGATCCCATCCCATCCCAGTGAACGCATCCCATCCCAGGGATCCCATCCCATCCCAGGGATCCCATCCCATCCCATCCCAGGGAGCCCATCCGATCCCATCCCAGGGATCCCATCCCATCCCAACCAATCCCATCCCACCCCATCCCATCCCATTCCATCCCATCCCATCCAATCCCATCCCATGCCATCCCAGGGATCCCATCCCATCCCAGGAATCCCATCCCTTCCCATCCCATCCCATCGCATCCCATGCCATCCTATCCCATCCCTTCACATCCCATCCAATCCCAGGGATCCCATCCCATCCCAGGGATAACATCCCAGGGATTCCATCCCACCCCTGGGATCCCATCCCATTCCATCCCATCCCATCTCATCCCAGGGATCACATCCCATCCCAGGGATCCCATGCCAGAGATCCCATCCCATCTCAAGGATGCCATCCCAGGGATTCGATCCCATCGCAGCAATCCCATACTATCCCAGGGATCCCATTCCAGGAATCCCATCCCATCCCATTCCAGGGATCCCATCCCATGCCAGTGAACACATCCCATCCCAGGGATCCCATCCCATCCCAGGGATCCCATCCCAGGGATCCCATCCCATCCCAGGGATCCCATCCGTTCCCATCCCAGGGATCCCATCCCATCCCAACCAATCCCACCCCATCCCATCCCATTCCATCCCATCCCATCTGATCCCATCCCATGCCATCCCAGGGATCCCATCCCATCCCAGGGATCCCATCCCATCCCTTCCCATCCCATCCCTTCCAATCCCATCCCATCCCATCCCATCCCATCCCATCCCATTCCATCCCCGGAATCCCATCCCACGGCTTCCATCCCATCCCAGGGATCCCATCCCATACGAGGGATCACATTCCAGGGATCCCATCGCTAGGATCCCATCTCATCCCATCCCTGGGATCCAATCCCATCCCATCTCATCCCAGGGATCCCATAAGATCCCATCCAACCGTTCCCAACCCATCCCAACCCACCCCATCCCATGGATCCCATCCAAGGGATCCCATCCCAGGGATCCCATCCCATCCCAGGGATGCCTTCCCATCCCATCCCATTCCATCCCAGGGATCCCATCCCGTTCCATCCCATCCCAGGGATCCCATCCCATCCCATCCCATCCCATCCCATCCCATCCCATCGCATCCCATCCCATCCCATCCTATCCCATTCCTTCCCATCCCATCCCAGGGATCCCATCCCATCCCAGGGATAACATCCCACCCCATCCCATCCCATCCCAGGGATCCCATACCATTCCATCCCATCCCATCTCATCCCAGGGATCACATCCCACCCAGGGATCCTATGTCAGAGATCCCATCCCATCTCACGGGTGCCATCCCAGAGATTCGATCCCAACGCAGGAATCCCATACTATCCCATCCCATTCCAGGCATCCCATCCCATCCCAGTGAACACATCCCATCCCAGGGATCCCATCCCATCCCAGGGATCCCTTCCCATCCCATCCCATCCCATCCCATCCCATCCCATCCCATCCCATCCCATCCCATCCCATCCCATTCCAGGGATCCCATCCCATCCCAGTGAACACATCCCATCCCAGGGATCCCATCCCATCCCAGGGATCCCATCCCATCCCATCCAATCCCATCCTAAACCATCCCAGGGATCCCATCCCAAGGATCCCATCCCATCCCATCCCATCCCATCCCATCCCAGGGATCCCATCCGATCCCATCCCAGGGATCCCATCCAATCCCATCGCATCCCATCCCATCCCAGGGATCCCATCCCATCCCATCCAATCCCATCCGATCCCATCCCAGGTATCCCATCCCAGGGATCCCATCCCGTTCCATCCCATCCCATTGTAGCCCATCCCATCCCTCCCCACCCCATCCCATCCCATCCCACCCCATCCCATCCCATCCCATCCCAGATATCCCATCCCGGGGATCCCATCCCATCCCAGGGAGCCCATCCCATCCCATTCCGGGGATCCCATCCCATCCCATCCCATCCCATCCCATCCCATCCCATCCTAGGGATCCCATACCAGGTATCCCATCCCATCCCAGGGATCCCATTCCGTACCATCCCAGGGATCCCATTCCATCCCATCCTATCCCATCGATCCCATCCCATCCCAACCCATTGTAGCCAATCCCATCCCACCCCATCCCATCCCATCCCATCCCAGGGACACCATCCCAGGGATCCCATCCCATCCCAGGGATCCCATCCCCTCCCTTCCCATCCAATCCCATCCGATCCCTTCCCAACCCATCCCATCCCATCCCATCCCATCCCATCCCATCCCAGGGATCCCATCCCAGGGATTCCATCCCATCCCAGGGATCCCATCCCAGGGATCCCATCCCATCCCAGGGATCCCATCCCATTCCATCCCATCCCATCTCATCCCAGGGATCACATCCCATCCCAGGGATCCCATGTCAGAGATCCCATCCCATCTCACGGATGCCATCCCAGGGATTCGATCCCAACGCAGGAATCCCATACTATCCCAGGCATCCCATTCCAGGGATCCTATCCCATCCCAGGGATCGAATCCCATCCCATCCCAGGGAGCCCATCCGATCCCATCCCAGGGATCCCATCCCATCCCATTCCAGGGATCCCATCCCATGCCAGTGAACACATCCCATCCCAGGGATCCCATCCCATCCCAGGGATCCCATCCCAGGGATCCCATCCCATCCTTGGGATCCCATCCGTTCCCATCCCAGGGATCCCATCCCATCCCAACCAATCCCACCCCATCCCATCCCATTCCATCCCATTCCATCCGATCCCATCCCATGCCATCCCAGGGATCCCATCCCATCCCAGGGATCCCATCCCATCCCATCCCTTCCCATCCCTTCCCATCCCATCCCATCTCTTCCAATCCCATCGCATCCCATCCCATCCCATCCCATCCCATCCCATCCCATCCCATCCCATTCCATCCCCGGGATCCCATCCCAGGGCTTCCATCCCATCCCAGGGATCCCATCCCATACGAGGGATCACATTCCAGGGATCCCATCGCTACGATCCCATCTCATCCCATCCCAGGGATCCAATCCCATCCCATCTCATCCCAGGGATCCCATAAGATCCCATCCAACGGTTCCCAACCCATCCCAACCCATCCCATCCCATGGATCCCATCCGAGGGATCCCATCCCAGGGATCCCATCCCATCCCAGGGATGCCTTCCCATCCCATCCCATTCCATCCCAGGGATCCCATCCCGTTCCATCCCATCCCAGGGATCCCATCCCATCCCATCCCATCCCATCGCATCCCATCCCATCCCATCCTATCCCATTCCTTCCCATCCCATCCCATCCCAGGGATCCCATCCCATCCCAGGGATAACATCCCACCCCATCCCATCCCATCCCAGGGATCCCATCCCATTCCATCCCATCCCATCTCATCCCAGGGATCACATCCCACCCAGGGATCCTATGTCAGAGATCCCATCCCATCTCACGGGTGCCATCCCAGGGATTCGATCCCAACGCAGGAATCCCATACTATCCCAGGGATCCCATTCCAGGGATCCCATCCCATCCCATCCCAGGAATCCCATCCCATTCCATCCCATACCATTCCAGGGATCCCATCCCATCCCAGTGAACACATCCCATCCCAGGGATCCCATCCCATCCCAGGGATCCCTTCCCATCCCATCCCATCCCATCCCATCCCATTCCAGGGATCCCATCCCATCCCAGTGAACACATCCCATCCCAGGGATCCCATCCCATCCCATCCCATCCCATCCCATCCCAGGGACACCATCCCAGGGATCCCATCCCATCCCAGGGATCCCATCCCCTCCCTTCCCATCCCATCCCATCCGATCCCTTCCCATCCCATCCCATCCCATCCCATCCCAGGGATCCCATCACAGGGATCCCATCCCAGGGATCCCATCCCATCCCATTCCATCCCCGGGATCCCATCCCAGGGATTCCATCCCATCCCAGGGATCCCATCCCATCCCAGGGATAACATCCCAGGGATCCCATCCCATCCCAGGGATCCCATCCCATTCCATCCCATCCCATCTCATCCCAGGGATCACATCCCATCCCAGGGATCCCATGTCAGAGATCCCATCCCATCTCACGCATGCCATCCCAGGGATTCGATCCCAACGCAGGAATCCCATACTATCCCAGGGATCCCATTCCAGGGATCCCATCCCATCCCATCCCAGTGATCCAATCCCATCCCAGGGATTCCATCCCAGGGATCCCATCTCATCCCATGGATCCCATCCCATCCCAGGGATGCCATCCCAGGGATCCCATCCAATCCCAGGGGTCTCATCCCATCCCATCCCATCCCATCCCATCCCATCCCATCCCAGAGATCCCATCCCAGGGATCCCATCCCATCCCAGGGATCCCATCATATCCCATTCCAGGGATCCCATCCCATCCCATACCATTCCATCCCATCCCATCACATCCCATCCCATCCCATCCCATCCCATCCCATCCCATCCCATCCCATCCCATCCCATCCCATCCCATCCCATCCCATCCCATCCCATCCCATCCCATCCCATCCCATCCCATCCCATCCCATCCCATCCCATCCCATCCCATCCCATCCCATTGTAGCCCATCCCATCCCTCCCCACCCCATCCCATCCCATCCCATCCCATCCCATCCCATCCCATCCCATCCCAGGGATCCCATCCCGTTCCATCCCATCCCATTGTAGCCCATCCCATCCCTCCCCACGCCATCCCATCCCATCCCACCCCATCCCATCCCATCCCGTCCCATCACATCCCATCCCAGATATCCCATCCCAGGGATCCCATCCCATCCCATCCCAGGGAGCCCATCCCATTCCGGGGATCCCATCCCATCCCATCCCATCCCATCCCATCCCATCCCATCCCATCCCATCCCATCCCATCCCATCCCATCCTAGGGATCCCATACCAGGTATCCCATCCCATCCCAGGGATCCCATTCCGTACCATCCCAGGGATCCCATTCCATCCCATCCTATCCCATCGATCCCATCCCATCCCAACCCATTGTAGCCAATCCCATCCCACCCCATCCCATCCCATCCCATCCCATCCCATCCCATCCCATCCCATCCCAGGGACACCATCCCAGGGATCCCATCCCATCCCAGGGATCCCATCCCCTCCCTTCCCATCCCATCCCATCCGATCCCTTCCCATCCCATCCCATCCCATCCCAGGGATCCCATCACAGGGATCCCATCACAGGGATCCCATCCCATCCCATTCCATCCCCGGGATCCCATCCCTGGGATTCCATCCCATCCCAGGGATCCCATCCCATCCCAGGGATAACATCCCAGGGATCCCATCCCATCCCAGGGATCCCATCCCATTCCATCCCATCCCATCTCATCCCAGGGATCACATCCCATCCCAGGGATCCCATGTCAGAGATCCCATCCCATCTCACGGATGCCATCCCAGGGATTCGATCCCAACGCAGGAATCCCATACAATCCCAGGGATCCCATTCCAGGGATCCCATCCCATCCCATCCCAGGAATCCCATCCCATCCCATTCCAGGGATCCCATCCCATCCCAGTGAACACATCCCATCCCAGGGATCCCATCCCATCCCAGGGATCCCATCCCATCCCATCCCAGGGAGCCCATCATATCCCATTCCAGGGATCCCATCCCATCCCATCCCATTCCATCCCATCCCATCACATCCCATCCCATCCCATCCCATCCCATCCCATCCCATCCCATCCCATCCCATCCCATCCCATCCCATCCCATCCCATCCCATCCCATCCCATCCCATTGTAGCCCATCCCATCCCTTCCCACCCCATCCCATCCCATCCCATCCGGTCCCATCACATCCCATCCCAGATATCCCATCCCAGGGATCCCATCCCATCCCATCCCAGGGAGACCATCCCATCCCATTCCGGGGATCCCTTCCCATCCCATCCCATCCCATCCCATCCCATCCCATCCCATCCTAGGGATCCCATACCAGGTATCCCATCCCATCCCAGGGATCCCATTCCGTACCATCCCAGGGATCCCATTCCATCCCATCCTATCCCATCGATCCCATCCCATCCCAACCCATTATAGCCAATCCCATCCCACCCCATCCCATCCCATCCCATCCCATCCCAGGGACACCATCCCAGGGATCCCATCCCATCCCAGGGATCCCATCCCCTCCCTTCCCATCCCATCCCATCCGATCTCTTCCCATCCCATCCCATCCCATCCCATCCCATCCCATCCCATCCCATCCCATCCCATCCCAGGGATCCCATCACAGGGATCCCATCCCAGGGATCCCATCCCATCCCATTCCATCCCCGGGATCCCATCCCTGGGATTCCATCCCATCCCAGGGATCCCATCCCATCCCATCCCAGGGATAACATCCCAGGGATCCCATCCCATCCCAGGGATCCCATGTCAGAGATCCCATCCCATCTCACAGATGCCATCCCAGGGATTCGATCCCAACGCAGGAATCCCATACTATCCCAGGGATCCCATTCCTGGGATCACATCCCATCCCAGTGAACACATCCCATCCCAGGGATCCCATCCCATCCCATCCCATCCCAGGGAGCCCATCCGATCCCATCCCAGGGATCCCATCCCATCCCAACCAATCCCATCCCACCCCATCCCATCCCATTCCATCCCATCCCATCCAATCCCATCCCATGCCATCCCAGGGATCCCATCCCATCCCAGGAATCCCATCCCTTCCCATCCCATCCCATCGCATCCCATGCCATCCTATCCCATCCCTTCACATCCCATCCAATCCCAGGGATCCCATAACATCCCAGGGATAACATCCCAGGGATCCCATCCCACCCCTGGGATCCCATCCCATTCCATCCCATCCCATCTCATCCCAGGGATCACATCCCATCCCAGGGATCCCATGTCAGAGATCCCATCCCATCTCACGGATGCCATCCCAGGGATTCGATCCCAACGCAGGAATCCCATACTATCCCAGGGATCCCATTTCAGGGATCCCATCCCATCCCATCCCAGGAATCCCATCCCATCCCATTCCTGGGATCCCATCCCATCCCAGTGAACGCATCCCATCCCAGGGATCCCATCCCATCCCAGGGATCCCATCCCATCCCATCCCAGGGAGCCCATCCGATCCCATCCCAGGGATCCCATCCCATCCCAACCAATCCCATCCCACCCCATCCCATCCCATTCCATCCCATCCCATCCAATCCCATCCCATGCCATCCCAGGGATCCCATCCCATCCCAGGAATTCCATCCCTTCCCATCCCATCCCATCGCATCCCATGCCATCCTATCCCATCCCTTCACATCCCATCCAATCCCAGGGATCCCATCCCATCCCAGGGATAACATCCCAGGGATTCCATCCCACCCCTGGGATCCCATCCCATTCCATCCCATCCCATCTCATCCCAGGGATCACATCCCATCCCAGGGATCCCATGTCAGAGATCCCATCCCATCTCAAGGATGCCATCCCAGGGATTCGATCCCATCGCAGCAATCCCATACTATCCCAGGGATCCCATTCCAGGAATCCCATCCCATCCCATTCCAGGGATCCCATCCCATGCCAGTGAACACATCCCATCCCAGGGATCCCATCCCATCCCAGGGATCCCATCCCAGGGATCCCATCCCATCCCAGGGATCCCATCCGTTCCCATCCCAGGGATCCCATCCCATCCCAACCAATCCCACCCCATCCCATCCCATTCCATCCCATCCCATCTGATCCCATCCCATGCCATCCCAGGGATCCCATCCCATCCCAGGGATCCCATCCCATCCCTTCCCATCCCATCCCTTCCAATCCCATCCCATCCCATCCCATCCCATCCCATCCCATTCCATCCCCGGAATCCCATCCCACGGCTTCCATCCCATCCCAGGGATCCCATCCCATACGAGGGATCACATTCCAGGGATCCCATCGCTAGGATCCCATCTCATCCCATCCCTGGGATCCAATCCCATCCCATCTCATCCCAGGGATCCCATAAGATCCCATCCAACCGTTCCCAACCCATCCCAACCCACCCCATCCCATGGATCCCATCCGAGGGATCCCATCCCAGGGATCCCATCCCATCCCAGGGATGCCTTCCCATCCCATCCCATTCCATCCCAGGGATCCCATCCCGTTCCATCCCATCCCAGGGATCCCATCCCATCCCATCCCATCCCATCCCATCCCATCGCATCCCATCCCATCCCATCCTATCCCATTCCTTCCCATCCCATCCCAGGGATCCCATCCCATCCCAGGGATAACATCCCACCCCATCCCATCCCATCCCAGGGATCCCATACCATTCCATCCCATCCCATCTCATCCCAGGGATCACATCCCACCCAGGGATCCTATGTCAGAGATCCCATCCCATCTCACGGGTGCCATCCCAGAGATTCGATCCCAACGCAGGAATCCCATACTATCCCATCCCATTCCAGGCATCCCATCCCATCCCAGTGAACACATCCCATCCCAGGGATCCCATCCCATCCCAGGGATCCCTTCCCATCCCATCCCATCCCATCCCATCCCATCCCATCACATCCCATCCCATCCCATCCCATTCCAGGGATCCCATCCCATCCCAGTGAACACATCCCATCCCAGGGATCCCATCCCATCCCAGGGATCCCATCCCATCCCATCCAATCCCATCCTAAACCATCCCAGGGATCCCATCCCAAGGATCCCATCCCATCCCATCCAATCCCATCCCAGGGATCCCATCCGATCCCATCCCAGGGATCCCATCCAATCCCATCGCATCCCATCCCATCCCAGGGATCCCATCCCATCCCATCCAATCCCATCCGATCCCATCCCAGGTATCCCATCCCAGGGATCCCATCCCGTTCCATCCCATCCCATTGTAGCCCATCCCATCCCTCCCCACCCCATCCCATCCCATCCCACCCCATCCCATCCCATCCCATCCCATCCCATCCCAGATATCCCATCCCGGGGATCCCATCCCATCCCAGGGAGCCCATCCCATCCCATTCCGGGGATCCCATCCCATCCCATCCCATCCCATCCCATCCCATCCCATCCCATCCCATCCCATCCTAGGGATCCCATACCAGGTATCCCATCCCATCCCAGGGATCCCATTCCGTACCATCCCAGGGATCCCATTCCATCCCATCCTATCCCATCGATCCCATCCCATCCCAACCCATTGTAGCCAATCCCATCCCACCCCATCCCATCCCAGGGACACCATCCCAGGGATCCCATCCCATCCCAGGGATCCCATCCCCTCCCTTCCCATCCAATCCCATCCGATCCCTTCCCATCCCATCCCATCCCATCCCATCCCATCCCATCCCATCCCATCCCATCCCAGGGATCCCATCCCAGGGATTCCATCCCATCCCAGGGATCCCATCCCAGGGATCCCATCCCATCCCAGGGATCCCATCCCATTCCATCCCATCCCATCTCATCCCAGGGATCACATCCCATCCCAGGGATCCCATGTCAGAGATCCCATCCCATCTCACGGATGCCATCCCAGGGATTCGATCCCAACGCAGGAATCCCATACTATCCCAGGGATCCCATTCCAGGGATCCCATCCCATCCCAGGGATCGAATCCCATCCCATCCCAGGGAGCCCATCCGATCCCATCCCAGGGATCCCATCCCATCCCATTCCAGGGATCCCATCCCATGCCAGTGAACACATCCCATCCCAGGGATCCCATCCCATCCCAGGGATCCCATCCCAGGGATCCCATCCCATCCTTGGGATCCCATCCGTTCCCATCCCAGGGATCCCATCCCATCCCAACCAATCCCACCCCATCCCATCCCATTCCATCCCATCCCATCCCATCCGATCCCATCCCATGCCATCCCAGGGATCCCATCCCATCCCAGGGATCCCATCCCATCCCATCCCTTCCCATCCCTTCCCATCCCATCCCATCTCTTCCAATCCCATCGCATCCCATCCCATCCCATCCCATCCCATCCCATCCCATCCCATCCCATCCCATCCCATCCCATCCCATTCCATCCCCGGGATCCCATCCCAGGGCTTCCATCCCATCCCAGGGATCCCATCCCATACGAGGGATCACATTCCAGGGATCCCATCGCTACGATCCCATCTCATCCCATCCCAGGGATCCAATCCCATCCCATCTCATCCCAGGGATCCCATAAGATCCCATCCAACGGTTCCCAACCCATCCCAACCCATCCCATCCCATGGATCCCATCCGAGGGATCCCATCCCAGGGATCCCATCCCATCCCAGGGATGCCTTCCCATCCCATCCCATTCCATCCCAGGGATCCCATCCCGTTCCATCCCATCCCAGGGATCCCATCCCATCCCATCCCATCGCATCCCATCCCATCCCATCCTATCCCATTCCTTCCCATCCCATCCCAGGGATCCCATCCCATCCCAGGGATAACATCCCACCCCATCCCATCCCATCCCAGGGATCCCATCCCATTCCATCCCATCCCATCTCATCCCAGGGATCACATCCCACCCAGGGATCCTATGTCAGAGATCCCATCCCATCTCACGGGTGCCATCCCAGGGATTCGATCCCAACGCAGGAATCCCATACTATCCCAGGGATCCCATTCCAGGGATCCCATCCCATCCCATCCCAGGAATCCCATCCCATTCCATCCCATCCCATTCCAGGGATCCCATCCCATGCCAGTGAACACATCCCATCCCAGGGATCCCATCCCATCCCAGGGATCCCTTCCCATCCCATCCCATCCCATCCCATCCCATCCCATCCCATCCCATCCCATTCCAGGGATCCCATCCCATCCCAGTGAACACATCCCATCCCAGGGATCCCATCCCATCCCATCCCATCCCATCCCAGGGACACCATCCCAGGGATCCCATCCCATCCCAGGGATCCCATCCCCTCCCTTCCCATCCCATCCCATCCGATCCCTTCCCATCCCATCCCATCCCATCCCATCCCATCCCATCCCAGGGATCCCATCCCAGGGATCCCATCCCAGGGATCCCATCCCATCCCATTCCATCCCCGGGATCCCATCCCAGGGATTCCATCCCATCCCAGGGATCCCATCCCATCCCAGGGATAACATCCCAGGGATCCCATCCCATCCCAGGGATCCCATCCCATTCCATCCCATCCCATCTCATCCCAGGGATCACATCCCATCCCAGGGATCCCATGTCAGAGATCCCATCCCATCTCACGGATGCCATCCCAGGGATTCGATCCCAACGCAGGAATCCCATACTATCCCAGGGATCCCATTCCAGGGATCCCATCCCATCCCATCCCAGTGATCCAATCCCATCCCAGGGATTCCATCCCAGGGATCCCATCTCATCCCATGGATCCCATCCCATCCCAGGGATGCCATCCCAGGGATCCCATCCAATCCCAGGGGTCTCATCCCATCCCATCCCATCCCATCCCATCCCATCCCATCCCATCCCATCCCAGAGATCCCATCCCAGGGATCCCATCCCATCCCAGGGATCCCATCATATCCCATTCCAGGGATCCCATCCCATCCCATACCATTCCATCCCATCACATCCCATCCCATCCCATCCCATCCCATCCCATCCCATCCCATCCCATCCCATCCCATCCCATCCCATCCCATCCCATCCCATCCCATCCCATCCCATCCCATCCCATCCCATCCCATCCCATTGTAGCCCATCCCATCCCTCCCCACCCCATCCCATCCCATCCCATCCCATCCCATCCCAGGGATCCCATCCCGTTCCATCCCATCCCATTGTAGCCCATCCCATCCCTCCCCACGCCATCCCATCCCATCCCACCCCATCCCATCCCATCCCGTCCCATCTCATCCCATCCCAGATATCCCATCCCAGGGATCCCATCCCATCCCATCCCAGGGAGCCCATCCCATTCCGGGGATCCCATCCCATCCCATCCCATCCCATCCCATCCCATCCCATCCCATCCCATCCCATCCCATCCCATCCTAGGGATCCCATACCAGGTATCCCATCCCATCCCAGGGATCCCATTCCGTACCATCCCAGGGATCCCATTCCATCCCATCCTATCCCATCGATCCCATCCCATCCCAACCCATTGTAGCCAATCCCATCCCACCCCATCCCATCCCATCCCATCCCATCCCATCCCATCCCATCCCATCCCATCCCATCCCAGGGACACCATCCCAGGGATCCCATCCCATCCCAGGGATCCCATCCCCTCCCTTCCCATCCCATCCCATCCGATCCCTTCCCATCCCATCCCATCCCATCCCAGGGATCCCATCACAGGGATCCCATCACAGGGATCCCATCCCATCCCATTCCATCCCCGGGATCCCATCCCTGGGGTTCCATCCCATCCCAGGGATCCCATCCCATCCCAGGGATAACATCCCAGGGATCCCATCCCATCCCAGGGATCCCATCCCATTCCATCCCATCCCATCTCATCCCAGGGATCACATCCCATCCCAGGGATCCCATGTCAGAGATCCCATCCCATCTCACGGATGCCATCCCAGGGATTCGATCCCAACGCAGGAATCCCATACAATCCCAGGGATCCCATTCCAGGGATCCCATCCCATCCCAGTGAACACATCCCATCCCAGGGATCCCATCCCATCCCAGGGATCCCATCCCATCCCATCCCAGGAATCCCATCCCATCCCATTCCAGGGATCCCATCCCATCCCAGTGAACACATCCCATCCCAGGGATCCCATCCCATCCCAGGGATCCCATCCCATCCCATCCCAGGGAGCCCATCATATCCCATTCCAGGGATCCCATCCCATCCCATCCCATTCCATCCCATCCCATCACATCCCATCCCATCCCATCCCATCCCATCCCATCCCATCCCATCCCATCCCATCCCATCCCATCCCATCCCATCCCATCCCATCCCATCCCATCCCATCCCATTGTAGCCCATCCCATCCCTTCCCACCCCATCCCATCCCATCCCATCCGGTCCCATCACATCCCATCCCAGATATCCCATCCCAGGGATCCCATCCCATCCCATCCCAGGGAGACCATCCCATCCCATTCCGGGGATCCCATCCCATCCCATCCCATCCCATCCCATCCCATCCCATCCTAGGGATCCCATACCAGGTATCCCATCCCATCCCAGGGATCCCATTCCGTACCATCCCAGGGATCCCATTCCATCCCATCCTATCCCATCGATCCCATCCCATCCCAACCCATTATAGCCAATCCCATCCCATCCCATCCCAGGAATCCCATCCCATCCCATTCCAGGGATCCCATCCCATGCCAGTGAACACATCCCATCCCAGGGATCCCATCCCATCCCAGGGATCCCATCCCATCCCAGGGATCCCATCCCAGGGATCCCATCCCATCCCAACCAATCCCACCCCATCCCATCCCATCCCATCCCATCCCATCCCATGCCATCCCAGGGATCCCATCCCATCCCAGGGATCCCATCCCATACGAGGGATCACATTCCAGGGATC
Source organism: Sturnus vulgaris (assembly GCF_052056855.1). Lineage (NCBI taxonomy): Eukaryota > Metazoa > Chordata > Aves > Passeriformes > Sturnidae > Sturnus > Sturnus vulgaris. The sequence continues at coordinate 8,724,663 of NC_142282.1, read as the reverse complement.
CCATCGCTAGGATCCCATCTCATCCCATCCCTGGGATCCAATCCCATCCCATCTCATCCCAGGGATCCCATAAGACCCCATCCAACCGTTCCCAACCCATCCCAACCCACCCCATCCCATGGATCCCATCCGAGGGATCCCATCCCAGGGATCCCATCCCATCCCAGGGATGCCTTCCCATCCCATCCCATTCCATCCCAGGGATCCCATCCCGTTCCATCCCATCCCAGGCATCCCATCCCATCCCATCCCATCCTATCCCATTCCTTCCCATCCCATCCCATCCCAGGGATCCCATCCCATCCCAGGGATAACATCCCACCCCATCCCATCCCATCCCTGGGATCCCATCCCATTCCATCCCATCCCATCTCATCCCAGGGATCACATCCCACCCAGGGATCCTATGTCAGAGATCCCATCCCATCTCACGGGTGCCATCCCAGGGATTCGATCCCATCGCAGCAATCCCATACTATCCCAGGGATCCCATTCCAGGGATCCCATCCCATCCCATCCCAGGAATCCCATCCCATCCCATCCCATTCCAGGCATCCCATCCCATCCCAGTGAACACATCCCATCCCAGGGATCCCATCCCATCCCAGGGATCCCTTCCCATCCCATCCCATCCCATCCAATCCCATCCCATCCCATCCCATCCCATCCCATCCCATCCCATCCCATCCCATCCCATCCCATCCCATCCCATCCCATCCCATTGTAGCCCATCCCATCCCTCCCCACCCCATCCCATCCCATCCCAACCCATCCCATCCCATCCCATCCCATTGTAGCCCATCCCATCCCTTCCCACCCCATCCCATCCCATCCGGTCCCATCACATCCCATCCCAGATATCCCATCCCAGGGATCCCATCCCATCCCATCCCAGGGAGCCCATCCCATCCCATTCCGGGGATCCCATCCCATCCCATCCCATCCCATCCCATCCCATCCCATCCCATCCCATCCCATCCTAGGGATCCCATACCAGGTATCCCATCCCATCCCAGGGATCCCATTCCATCCCATCCTATCCCATCGATCCCATCCCATCCCAACCCATTATAGCCAATCCCATCCCACCCCATCCCATCCCATCCCATCCCATCCCATCCCATCTCAGGGACACCATCCCAGGGATCCCATCCCATCCCAGGGATCCCATCCCCTCCCTTCCCATCCCATCCCATCCGATCTCTTCCCATCCCATCCCATCCCATCCCATCCCATCCCAGGGATCCCATCACAGGGATCCCATCCCAGGGATCCCATCCCATCCCATTCCATCCCCGGGATCCCATCCCTGGGATTCCATCCCATCCCAGGGATCCCATCCCATCCCATCCCAGGGATAACATCCCAGGGATCCCATCCCATCCCAGGGATCCCATGTCAGAGATCCCATCCCATCTCACGGATGCCATCCCAGGGATTCGATCCCAACGCAGGAATCCCATACTATCCCAGGGATCCCATTCCTGGGATCCCATCCCATCCCAGTGAACACATCCCATCCCAGGGATCCCATCCCATCCCATCCCAGGGAGCCCATCCGATCCCATCCCAGGGATCCCATCCCATCCCAACCAATCCCATCCCACCCCATCCCATCCCATTCCATCCCATCCCATCCAATCCCATCCCATGCCATCCCAGGGATCCCATCCCATCCCAGGAATCCCATCCCTTCCCATCCCATCCCATCGCATCCCATGCCATCCTATCCCATCCCTTCACATCCCATCCAATCCCAGGGATCCCATCCCATCCCAGGGATAACATCCCAGGGATCCCATCCCACCCCTGGGATCCCATCCCATTCCATCCCATCCCATCTCATCCCAGGGATCACATCCCATCCCAGGGATCCCATGTCAGAGATCCCATCCCATCTCAAGGATGCCATCCCAGGGATTCGATCCCATCGCAGCAATCCCATACTATCCCAGGGATCCCATTCCAGGGATCCCATCCCATCCCATCCCAGGAATCCCATCCCATCCCATTCCAGGGATCCCATCCCATGCCAGTGAACACATCCCATCCCAGGGATCCCATCCCATCCCAGGGATCCCATCCCATCCCAGGGATCCCATCCCATCCCAACCAATCCCACCCCATCCCATCCCATTCCATCCCATCCCATCCCATCCGATCCCATCCCATGCCATCCCAGGGATCCCATCCCATCCCAGGGATCCCATCCCATACGAGGGATCACATTCCAGGGATCCCATCGCTAGGATCCCATCTCATCCCATCCCTGGGATCCAATCCCATCCCATCTCATCCCAGGGATCCCATAAGACCCCATCCAACCGTTCCCAACCCATCCCAACCCACCCCATCCCATGGATCCCATCCGAGGGATCCCATCCCAGGGATCCCATCCCATCCAATCCCATCCCCGGGACCCCATCCCAGGGATTCCATCCCATCCCAACCCATCCCATCCCCTGGATACCATGCGATCCCAGAGATCCCATCTCAGGGATCCAATCCCATCGCAGGAATGCCATCCCATCCCAACCCATCCCATCCCATCCCATCCTACCCCATCCCATCCCATCCCATCCCATCCCATCCCATCCCATCCCATCCCATCCCATCCCATCCTAGGGATCCCATACCAGGTATCCCATCCCATCCCATGGATCCCATTCCATACCAGCCCAGGGATCCCATTCCATCCCATCCCATCCCATCGATCCCATCCCATCCCATCCCATCCCATCCCATCCCAGTGACACCATCCCAGGGATCCCATCCCATGCCATCCCATCACAGGGATCCCATCCCATCCCATCCCATCCCATCCCATCCCATCCCAGCGATCTCATCCCAGGGATTCCATGCCATCCCAGGTATACCATCCCAACCAATCCCAACCCAGGGATCCCATCCCATCCCATCCCATCTCATCCCATCCCATCCCATCTCATCCCATCCCACGGATCCCATCCCATCCCATCTCATCCCAGGGATCCCATGCCATGGCATCCCATCCCATCCCAGCCCAGGGATCCCATCCCATCCAAACCCATCCCATCCCATCCCAGGGATCCCATCCCATCCCATCCCTTTCCATCCCATCCCATCCCATCCCATCCCTTTCCATCCCATCCCATCCCATCCCATCCCATCCCATCCCAGGGATTCCATACCATCCTAGGGATTCCATACCATCCCAGGGATCCCATCCCATCCCAGGGTTCCAATAACATTCCAGCTATCCCTCCCAGGGATTCCATCCCATCCCAGGGATCCCATCCCATCCCCGGGATCCCTTCCCAGGGATCCCATCCCATCCCCGGGATCCCATCCCAGGGATTCCATCCCATCCCAGGAATCCCATCCCATCCCAGGGATCCCATCCCATACGAGGGATCTCATTCCAGGGATCCCATCCCAGGGATCCCATCCCATCCCAGGGATCCCATCCCATCCCAACCCATCCCATCCCATCCCATCCCATCCTCTCCCATCCCAGGGATCCTATCCCATCCCAAGTAACCCATCCCATGGATCCCATCCCAGGGATCCCATCCCATCCCAGGGATCCCATCCCATTCCAACCCATCCCAATCCGTTCCAGGGATCCCATCCTATACCAGGGATTCCATCCCAGAGATCCCAGCATATCCCATCCCATCCCATCCGATCCCATCCCAGGGATCCCATCCCATCCCATTCCATCCCATCCCGTCCCATCCCATCCCAGGGATCCCATCCCAGGGATCCCATCCCAGGGATCCCATCCCATCCCATCCCATCCCAACCCCTCCCCTCCCATCCCATCGATCCCATCCCATCCCAACCCATTCTAGCCCATCCCATCCCATTCGATCCCATCCCATCCAATCCCATCCGATCCCATCCCATGTATCCCATCCCAGGGATACCATCCGATCCCATCCCAGCGCAGGGATCCCATCCCATCCCATCCCATCCCATCCCATCCCATCCCATCCCATCCCTGGGATCCCATTCCAGGGATCCCATTCCAGGGATCCCATCCCATCCCAGGGATCCCATCCCATCCCAACCCATCCCATCCCATCCCATCCCAGGGATCCCATCCCAGGGAGCCCATCCCATCCCCGGGATCCCATCCCAGGGATTCCATCCCATCCCATACGAGGGATCACATTCCAGGGATCCCATCCCTGGGATCCCATCTCATCCCATCCCAGGGATCAAGTCCCATCCCATCACATCCCAGGGTTCCCAACCGATCCCAACCCATGCCATCCCATCCAATCCCATCCCATCCCTTTCCATTCCATCCCATCCCATCCCACCCCATCCCATCCCATCCCAGGGATCCCATCCCAGGGTTCCCATCTCATCCCAGGGATCCAATCCCAGCGATCCTATCCCATCCCATCCCATCCCATCCCATCCCATCCCATCCCACTGTAGCCCATCCCATCCCTTCCCACCCCATCCCATCCCGTCCCATCGCATCCCATCCCAGGGATCCCATACCAGGGATGCCATCCCATCCCATCCCAGGAATGCCATCCCATCCCATCCCATCCCATGAAATCCCATCCCATCCCATTCCATCCCAGGGATGTACTCCTAACCCAGGAATACCCTGCCATCCCAGGGATCCCATCCCATCCCATCCCCGGGATCCCATCCCAGGAATCCCATCCCATCCCAGGGATCCCATCCCATACGAGGGATCTCATTCCAGGGATCCCATCCCAGGGATCCCATCCCATCCCAGGGATCCCATCCCATCCCAACCCATCCCTTCCCATCCCATCCCATCCCATCCCATCCCATCCTCTCCCATCCCAGGGATCCTATCCCATCCCAAGTAACCCATCCCATGGATCCCATCCCAGGGATCCCATCCCATCCCAGGGATCCCATCCCATTCCAACCCATCCCAACCCGTTCCAGGGATCCCATCCTATCCCAGGGATTCCATCCCAGGGATCCCAGCATATCCCATCCCATCCGATCCCATCTCAGGGATCCCATCCCATCCCATTCCATCCCATCCCGTCCCATCCCATCCCAGGGATCCCATCCCAGGGATCCCATCCCATCCCATCCCATCCCCTCCCCTCCCGTCCCATCGATCCCATCCCATCCCAACCCATTCTAGCCCATCCCATCCCATTCGATCCCATCCCATCCAATCCCATCCGATCCCATCCCATGTATCCCATCCCAGGGATACCATCCGATCCCATCCCAGCGCAGGGATCCCATCCCATCCCATCCCATCCCATCCAATCCCATCCCATCCCATCCCTGGGATCCCATTCCAGGGATCTCATTCCAGGGATCCCATCCCATCCCAGGGATCCCATCCCATCCCAACCCATCCCATCCCATCCCATCCCAGGGATCCCATCCCAGGGAGCCCATCTCATCCACGGCATCCCATCCCTGGGATTCCATCCCATCCCAGGGATCCCATCCCATACGAGGGATCACATTCCAGGGATCCCATCCCTGGGATCCCATCTCATCCCATCCCAGGGATCAAGTCCCATCCCATCACATCCCAGGGTTCCCAACCGATCCCAACCCATGCCATCCCATCCAATCCCATCCCATCCCTTTCCATTCCATCCCATCCCATCCCACCCCATCACATCCCATCCCAGGGATCCCATCCCAGGGTTCCCATCTCATCCCAGGGATCCAATCCCAGCGATCCTATCCCATCCCATCCCATCCCATCCCATCCCATCCCATCCCATCCCATCCCACTGTAGCCCATCCCATCCCTTCCCACCCCATCCCATCCCGTCCCATCGCATCCCATCCCAGGGATCCCATACCAGGGATGCCATCCCATCCCATCCCAGGAATGCCATCCCATCCCATCCCATCCCATGAAATCCCATCCCATCCCATTCCATCCCAGGGATGTACTCCTAACCCAGGAATACCCTGCCATCCCCGGGATCCCATCCCAGGAATCCCATCCCATCCCAGGGATCCCATCCCATCCCAACCCATCCCATCCCATCCCATCCCATCCTCTCCCATCCCAGGGATCCTATCCCATCCCAAGTAACCCATCCCATGGATCCCATCCCAGGCATCCCATCCCATCCCAGGGATCCCATCCCATTCCAACCCATCCCAACCCGTTCCAGGGATCCCACCCTATCCCAGGGATTCCATCCCAGGGATCCCAGCCCTTCCCATCCCATCCGATCCCATCCCAGGGATCCCATCCCATCCCATTCCATCCCATCCCCTCCCCTCCCATCCCATCGATCCCATCCCATCCCAAACCATTCTAGCCCATCCCATCCCATTCGATCCCATCCCATCCAATCCCATCCGATCCCATCCCATGTATCCCATCCCAGGGATACCATCCGATCCCATCCCAGCGCAGGGATCCCATCCCATCCCATCCCATCCAATCCCATCCCATCCCATCCCTGGGATCCCATTCCAGGGATCCTATTCCAGGGATCCCATCCCATCCCAGGGATCCCATCCCATCCCAACCCATCCCATCCCATCCCATCCCAGGGATCCCATCCCAGGGAGTCCATCCCATCCCCGGGATCCCATCCCAGGGATTCCATCCCATCCCAGGGATCCCATCCCATACGAGGGATCACATTCCAGGGATCCCATCCCTGGGATCCCATCTCATCCCATCCCAGGGATCAAGTCCCATCCCATCACATCCCAGGGTTCTCAACCGATCCCAACCCATGCCATCCCATCCAATCCCATCCCATCCCTTTCCATTCCATCCCATCCCATCCCACCCCATCCCATCCCATCCCAGGGATCCCATCCCAGGGTTCCCATCTCATCCCAGGGATCCAATCCCAGCGATCCTATCCCATCCCATCCCATCCCATTCCATCCCATCCCATCCCATCCCATCCTATCCCATCCCATCCCATCCCAACCCATCCCATCCCATCCCATCCCATCCCATCCCATCACATCCCATCCCATCCCATCCCATCCCATCACATCCCATCCCATCCCATCCCATCCCATTGTAGCCCATCCCATCCCTTCCCACCCCATCCCATCCCGTCCCATCGCATCCCATCCCAGGGATCCCATACCAGGGATGCCATCCCATCCCATCCCAGGGATGCCATCCCATCCCATCCCATCCCATGAAATCCCATCCCATCCCATTCCATCCCAGGGATGTACTCCTAACCCAGGAATACCCTGAGATCCCAGGGATCCCATCCCATCCCATCCCCGGGATCCCATCCCAGGAATCCCATCCCAGGGATCCCATCCCAGGGATTCCATCCCATTCCAGGGATCCCATCCCATACGAGGGATCACAGTTCAGGGATCCCATCCCAGGGATCCCATCCCATCCCAGGGATCCCCTGCCATCCCATCCCAGGGATCCCATCCCATCCCATCCCATCCCCGGGACCCCATCCCAGGGATTCCATCCCATCCCAACCCATCCCATCCCCTGGATACCATGGGATCCCAGAGATCCCATCGCAGGGATCCCATCCCATCGCAGGAATGCCATCCCATTCCAACCCATCCCATCCCATCCCATCCTACCCCATCCCATCCCATCCCATCCCATCCCATCCCATCCCATCCCATCCCATCCAAGGGATCCCATACCAGGTATCCCATCCCATCCCATGGATCCCATTCCATACCAGCCCAGGAATCCCATTCCATCCCATCCCATCCCATCGATCCCATCCCATCCCAACCGATTGTAGCCAATCCCATACCATCCCACCCCATCCCATCCAATCCCATCCCATCCCATCCCATCCCATCCCATCCCATCCCATCCCAGTGACACCATCCCAGGGATCCCATCCCATGCCATCCCATCACAGGGATCCCATCCCATCCCATCCCATCCCATCCCATCCCATCCCAGCGATCTCATCCCAGGGATTCCATGCCATCCCATGTATCCCATCCCAACCAATCCCAACCCAGGGATCCCATCCCATCCCATCCCATCTCATCCCATCCCATCCCATCCCATCTCATCCCATCCCACGGATCCCATCCCATCTCATCCCAGGGATCCCATGCCATGGCATCCCATCCCATCCCAGCCCAGGGATCCCATCCCATCCAAACCCATCCCATCCCATCCCAGGGATCCCATCCCATCCCATCCCATCCCTTTCCATCCCATCCCATCCCATCCCATCCCATCCCATCCCATCCCATCCCATCCCATCCCATCCCATCCCAGGGATTCCATACCATCCTAGGGATTCCATACCATCCCAGGGATCCCATCCCATCCCAGGGTTCCAATCGCATTCCAGCTATCCCATCCCAGGGATTCCATCCCATCCCAGGAATCCCATCCCATCCCAGGGATCCCATCCCATCCCAACCCATCCCATCCCATCCCATCCCATCCCATCCCATCCCATCCCATCCCATCCTCTCCCATCCCAGGGATCCTATCCCATCCCAAGTAACCCATCCCATGGATCCCATCCCAGGGATCCCATCCCATCCCAGGGATCCCATCCCATTCCAACCCATCCCAACCCGTTCCAGGGATCCCATCCTATCCCAGGGATTCCATCCCAGGGATCCCAGCCCATCCCATCCCATCCCATCCGATCCCATCCCAGGGATCCCATCCCATCCCATTCCATCCCATCCCGTCCCATCCCATCCCAGGGATCCCATCCTAGGGATCCCATCCCAGGGATCCCATCCCAGGGATCCCATCCCATCCCATCCCCTCCCCTCCCATCCCATCTATCCCATCCCATCCCAACCCATTCTAGCCCATCCCATCCCATTCGATCCCATCCCATCCAATCCCATCCGATCCCATCCCATGTATCCCATCCCAGGGATACCATCCGATCCCATCCCAGCGCAGGGATCCCATCCCATCCCATCCCATCCCATCCAATCCCATCCCATCCCTGGGATCCCCTTCCAGGGATCCCATTCCAGGGATCCCATCCCATCCCAGGGATCCCATCCCATCCCAACCCATCCCATCCCATCCCAGGGATCTCATCCCAGGGAGCCCATCCCATCCCCGGGATCCCATCCCAGGGATTCCATCCCATCCCAGGGATCCCATCCCATACGAGGGATCACATTCCAGGGATCCCATCCCTGGGATCCCATCTCATCCCATCCCAGGGATCAAGTCCCATCCCATCACATCCCAGGGTTCCCAACCGATCCCAACCCATGCCATCCCATCCAATCCCATCACATCCCTTTCCATTCCATCCCATCCCATCCCACCCCATCCCATCCCATCCCAGGGATCCCATCCCAGGGTTCCCATCTCATCCCAGGGATCCAATCCCAGCGATCCTATCCCATCCCATCCCATCCCATCCCATCCCACTGTAGCCCATCCCATCCCTTCCCACCCCATCCCGTCCCATCGCATCCCATCCCAGGGATCCCATACCAGGGATGCCATCCCATCCCATCCCAGGGATGCCATCCCATCCCATCCCATCCCATGAAATCCCATCCCATCCCATTCCATCCCAGGGATGTACTCCTAACCCAGGAATACCCTGCCATCCCAGGGATCCCATCCCATCCCATCCCCGGGATCCCATCCCAGGAATCCCATCCCATCCCAGGGATCCCATCCCAGGGATTCCATCCCATTCCAGGGATCCCATCCCATACGAGGGATCACATTTCAGGGATCCCATCACAGGGATCCCATCCCATCCCAGGGATACCATGCCATCCCATCCCAGGGATCCCATCCCATCCCATCCCATCCCATCCCCGGGACCCCATCCCAGGGATTCCATCCCATCCCAACCCATCCCATCCCCTGGATACCATGCGATCCCAGAGATCCCATCGCAGGGATCCCATCCCATCGCAGGAATGCCATCCCATCCCAACCCATCCCATCCCATCCTACCCCATCCCATCCCATCCCATCCCATCCCATCCCATCCCATCCCAGTGACACCATCCCAGGGATACCATCCCATGTAATCCCATCACAGGGATCCCATCCCATCCCATCCCAGCGATCTCATCCCAGGGATTCCATGCCATCCCAGGTATCCCATCCCAACCAATCCCAACCCAGGGATCCCATCCCATCCCATCCCATCTCATCCCATCCCATCCCAGGGATCCCGTCCCATCCAAACCCATCCCATCCCATCCCACCCCATCCCATCCCATCCCATCCCATCTCATCCCAACCCATCCCATCTCATCCCATCCCACGGATCCCATCCCATCCAATCCCATCCCAGGGATCCCATTCCGTACCATCCCAGGGATCGCATCCCATCCAATCCCATCCTATCCCATCCCAGGTATCCCATCCCAGGGATCCCATCCCATCCCATCCCATCCCAGCCATTCCCATCCCAGGAATCCCATCCCATCACATCCCACGGATCCCATAACATCCCAGGGATCCCATCCCATCCCATCCAATCCCATCCGATCCCATCCCAGGTATCCTATCCCAGGGATCCCATCCCATCCCATCCCATCCCATCCCATCCCATCCCATCCCACCCATTCCCATCCCAGGAATCCCATCCCATCACATCCCACGGATCCCATAACATCCCAGGGATCCCATCCCATCCCATCCCATCCCAGGGATCCCATCCCAGGGATCCCATCCCATCCCAGGGATCCCTTCCCATCCCATCCCATCCCATCCCATCCCATCCCATCCCATCCCATCCCATCCCATCCCATCCTATTCGAGGGATTCCATCCCATCCCAGTGAACACATCCCATCCCAGGGATCCCATGTCAGAGATCCCATCCCATCTCACGGATGCCATCCCAGGGATTCGAATCCAATGCAGGAATCCCATACTATCCCAGGGATCCCATTCCAGGGATCCCATCCCATCCCATCCCAGGAATCCCATCCCATCCCATCCCATCCCATCCAATCCCATCCCATCCCATCCCTGGGATCCCATTCCAGGGATCCCATTCCAGGGATCCCATCCCATCCCAGGGATCCCATCCCATCCCAACCCATCCCATCCCATCCCAGGGATCTCATCCCAGGGAGCCCATCCCATTCCCGGGATCCCATCCCAGGGATTCCATCCCATCCCAGGGATCCCATCCCATACGAGGGATCACATTCCAGGGATCCCATCCCTGGGATCCCATCTCATCCCATCCCAGGGATCAAGTCCCATCCCATCACATCCCAGGGTTCCCAACCGATCCCAACCCATGCCATCCCATCCAATCCCATCCCATCCCTTTCCATTCCATCCCATCCCATCCCACCCCATCCCATCCCATCCCAGGGATCCCATCCCAGGGTTCCCATCTCATCCCAGGGATCCAATCCCAGCGATCCTATCCCATCCCATCCCATCCCATCCCATCCCATCCCACTGTAGCCCATCCCATCCCTTCCCACCCCATCCCGTCCCATCGCATCCCATCCCAGGGATCCCATACCAGGGATGCCATCCCATCCCATCCCATCCCATTCGAGGGATCCCATCCCATCCCTGTGAACACATCCCATCTCAGGGATCCCATCCCATCCCAGGGATCCCATCCCATCCCATCCCAGGGAGCCCATCCGATCCCATCCCAGGGATCCCATCCCATCCCAGGGATCTTATTTCATCCCAGGGATCCCATCCCATCCCTTTCCATCCCATCCCATCCCTTTCCATCCCATCCCATCCCTTCCCATCCCATCCCATCCCATCCCATCCCATCCCATCCCATCCCATCCCATCCCAGGGATCCCATCACAGGGATCCCATCCCTGGGATCCCATCTCATCCCATCCCAGGGATCCAATCCCATCCCATCTCATCCCAGGGATCCCATAGCATCCCATCCCAGGGTTCCCAACCCATCCCAACCCATGCCATCCCATCCAATCCCATCCCATCCCAGGGATCGCATCCCATCTCAGGGATCCCATTCCATCCCATCCAAGGATACCATCCCATCCCATCCCATCCCATTGTAGCCCATCCCATCCCTTCCCACCCCATCCCATCCCGTCCCATCACATCCCATCCCAGATATCCCATCCGAGGGATCCCATCCCATCCCAGGGATCCCATCCCATCCCATCCCAGGGATCCCATCCGATCCCATCCAATCCCATCCCATCCCATCCCATCCCATCCCATCCCATCCCATCTCATCCCGCGGATCCCATGCCATGGCACCCCATCCCATCCCATCCCATCCCATCCCATCCCATCCCAGGGATCCCGTCCCATCCAAACCCATCCCAACCAATCCCATCCCACCCCATCCCATCCCATCCCATCCCATCCCATCCCATCCCATCCCATGCCATCCCAGGGATCCCATCCCATCCAAGGGATCCCATCCCATCCCTTTCTATCCCATCCCATCCCTTCCCATCCCATCCCATCCCATCCCATCCCATCCCATCCCATCCCCTCCCATCCCATCCCATTGTAGCCCATCCCATCCCTTCCCACCCCATCCCATCCCATCCCGTCCCATCACATCCCATCCCAGATATCCCATCCCAGGGATCCCATCCCATCCCATCCCAGGGAGCCCATCCCATCCCATCCCATCCCATCCCATCCCATCCCATCCCATCCCATCCCATCCCATCCCAGGTATCCCTCCCATCCCATCCCATCCAATCCCATCCCACCCCATCCCATCCCATCCCATCCCAGGGATCCCATCCCATCCCATCCCATATCATCCCAGGGATCGCAACCCATCCCAACCAATCCCATCCCACCCCATCCCATCCCATTCCATCCCATCCCATCCCATCCGATCCCATCCCATGCCATCCCAGGGATCCCATCCCCTCCCTTCCCATCCCATGCCATCCCTTCCCATCCCATCCCATCCCATCCCATCCCAGGGATCCCATCCCATCCCATTCCATCCCCGGGATCACATCCCAGGGATCCCATCCCATCCCAGGGATGCCATCCCATCCCATCCCATCCCAGGGATCCCATCCCGTTCCATCCCATCCCAGGGATCCCATCGCATCCCATCCCATCCCATCGCATCCCATCCCATCCCATCCTATCCCATCCCTTCCCATCCCATCCCATCCCATCCCAGGGATCCCATCCCATCCCAGGGATAACATCCCACCCCATCCCATCCCATCCCAGGGATCCCATGTCAGAGATCCCATCCCATCTCAAGGATGCCATCCCAGGGATTCGATCCCATCGCAGCAATCCCATACTATCCCAGGGATCCCATTCCAGGGATCCCATCCCATCCCATCCCAGGAATCCCATCCCATCCCATTCCAGGGATCCCATCCCATCCCAGGGATCCCATCCCATTGATGCCATCCCATCCCAGGGATCCCATCCCATCCCAACCAATCCCACCCCATCCCATCCCATTCCATCCCATCCCATCCCATCCGATCCCATCCCATGCCATCCCAGGGATCCCATCCCATCCCAGGGATCCCATCCCATCCCTTCTTATCCCATCCCTTCCAATCCCATCCCATCCCATCCCATCCCATCCCATCCCATCCCATTCCATCCCCGGGATCCCATCCCAGGGATTCCATCCCATCCCAGGGATCCCATCCCATACGAGGGATCACATTCCAGGGATCCCATCGCTAGGATCCCATCTCATCCCATCCCAGGGATCCAATCCCATCCCATCTCATCCCAGGGATCCCATAAGATCCCATCCAACGGTTCCCAACCCATCCCATCCCATCCCATCCCAGGGATCCCATCCCATCCCATCCCATCCCATCGCATCCCATCCCATCCCATCCCATCCTATCCCATCCCTTCCCATCCCAGGGATCCCATCCCATCCCAGGGATAATATCCCACCCCATCCCATCCCATCCCAGGGATCCCATCCCATTCCATCCCATCCCATCTCATCCCAGGGATCACATCCCACCCAGGGATCCTATGTCAGAGATCCCATCCCATCTCACGGGTGCCATCCCAGGGATTCGATCCCAACGCAGGAATCCCATACTATCCCAGGGATCCCATTCCAGGGATCGCATCCCATCCCATCCCAGGAATCCCATCCCATTCCAGGGATCCCATCCCAGTGAACTCATCCCATCCCAGGGATCCCATCCCATCCCAGGGATCCCTTCCCATCCCATCCCATCCCATCCCATTCCAGGGATCCCATCCCATCCCAGTGAACACATCCCATCCCAGGGATCCCACCCCAGGGATCCCATCCCATCCCATCCAATCCCATCCTAAGCCATCCCAGGGATCCCATCCCAAGGATCCCAACCCATCCCATCCCATCCCATCCCATCCCAGGGATCCCATCCGATCCCATCCCAGGGATCCCATCCCATCCCATCCAATCCCATCCGATCCCATCCCATCCCACCCATTCCCATCCCAGGTATCCCATCCCAGGGATCCCATCCCATCCCATCCCATCCCATCCCATCCCACCCATTCCCATCCCATCCCACCCATTCCCATCCCAGGAATCCCATCCCATCACATCCCACGGATCCCATAACATCCCAGGGATCCCATCCCATCCCATCCCAGGGATCCCATCCCAGGGATCCCATCTCATCCCAGGGATCCAATCCCAGAAATCCTATCCCAAACCATCCCATCCCATGGATCCCATCCCATCCCAGGGATCCCATCCCATCCCATATCATCCCAGGGATCGCATCCCATCCCAACCAATCCCATCCCACCCCATCCCATCCCATTCCATCCCATCCCATCCCATCCGATCCCATCCCATGCCATCCCGGGGATCCCATCCCCTCCCTTCCCATCCCATGCCATCCCTTCCCATCCCATCCCATCCCATCCCAGGGATCCCATCCCATCCCATTCCATCCCCGGGATCCCATCCCAGGGATCCCATCCCATCCCAGGGATGCCATCCCATCCCATCCCATCCCATCCCATCCCAGGGATCCCATCCCGTTCCATCCCATCCCAGGGATCCCATCCCATCCCATCCCATCCCATCGCATCCCATCCCATCCCATCCTATCCCATCCCTTCCCATCCCATCCCATCCCATCCCAGGGATCCCATCCCATCCCAGGGATAACATCCCACCCCATCCCATCCCATCCCAGGGATCCCATCCCATTCCATTCCATCCCATCCCATCCCATCCCATCCCATCCCATCCCATCCCATCCCAGGGATAACATCCCAGGGATCCCATCCCATCCCTGGGATCCCATCCCATTCCATCCCATCCCATCTCATCCCAGGGATCACATCCTATCCCAGGGATCCCATGTCAGAGATCCCATCCCATCTCAAGTATGCCATCCCAGGGATTCGATCCCATCGCAGCAATCCCATACTATCCCAGGGATCCCATTCCAGGGATCCCATCCCATCCCATCCCAGGAATCCCATCCCATCCCATTCCAGGGATCCCATCCCATCCCAGGGATCCCATCCCATTGATGCCATCCCATCCCAGGGATCCCATCCGTTCCCATCCCAGGGATCCCATCCCATCCCAACCAATCCCACCCCCTCCCATCCCATTCCATCCCATCCCATCCCATCCCATCCGATCCCATCCCATGCCATCCCAGGGATCCCATCCCATCCCAGGGATCCCATCCCATCCCTTCCCATCCCATCCCTTCCCATCCCATCCCTTCCAATCCCATCCCATCCCATCCCATCCCATCCCATCCCATTCCATCCCCGGGATCCCATCCCAGGGATTCCATCCCATCCCAGGGATCCCATCCCATACGAGGGATCACATTCCAGGGATCCCATCGCTAGGATCCCATCTCATCCCATCCCAGGGATCCAATCCCAACCCATCTCATCCCAGGGATCCCATAAGATCCCATCCAACGGTTCCCAACCCATCCCAACCCATCCCATCCCATGGATCCCATCCGAGGGATCCCATCCCAGGGATCCCATCCCATCCCATCCTATCCCATCCCTTCCCATCCCACCCCATCCCAGGGATCCCATCCCATCCCAGGGATAACATCCCACCCCATCCCATCTCATCCCAGGGATCACATCCCACCCAGGGATCCTATGTCAGAGATCCCATCCCATCTCACGGGTGCCATCCCAGGGATTCGATCCCAACGCAGGAATCCCATACTATCCCAGGGATCCCATTCCAGGGATCCCATCCCATCCCATCCCAGGAATCCCATCCCATCCCAATCCAGGGATCCCATCCCATCCCAGTGAACTCATCCCATCCCAGGGATCCCATCCCATCCCATCCCAGGGATCCCTTCCCATCCCATCCCATCCCATCCCATCCCATCCCATCCCATCCCATCCCATCCCATCCCATTCCAGGGATCCCATCCCATCCCAGTGAACACATCCCATCCCAGGGATCCCATCCCATCCCAGGGATCCCATCCCATCCCATCCAATCCCATCCTAAGCCATCCCAGGGATCCCATCCCAAGGATCCCATCCCATCCCATCCCATCCCATCCCATCCCATCCCATCCCATCCCAGGGATCCCATCCGATCCCATCCCAGGGATCCCATCCAATCCCATCGCATCCCATCCCATCCCAGGGATCCCATCACATCCCATCCAATCCCATCCCATCCCATCCCATCCCACCCATTCCCATCCCAGTTATCCCATCCCAGGGATCCCATCCCATCCCATCCCATCCCATCCCATCCCATCCCATCCCACCCATTCCCATCCCAGGAATCCCATCCCATCACATCCCACGGATCCCATAACATCCCAGGGATCCCATCCCATCCCATCCCAGGGATCCCATCCCAGGGATCCCATCTCATCCCAGGGATCCAATCCCAGAAATCCTATCCCAAACCATCCCATCCCATGGATCCCATCCCATCCCAGGGATCCCATCCCATCCCATTCCATCCCATCCCATCCCATCCGATCCCATCCCATGCCATCCCAGGGATCCCATCCCCTCCCTTCCCATCCCATGCCATCCCTTCCCATCCCATCCCATCCCATCCCATCCCAAACCATCCCATCCCATCCCAAACCATCCCATCCCATCCCATCCCTTCCCATCCCATCCCATCCCTACCAATCCCATCCCAACCCATCCCAACCCATCCCATCCCATCCCATCCCATCCCATCCCATCCCATTCCATCCCCGGGATCCCATCCCAGGGATTCCATCCCATCCCAGGGATCCCATCCCATACGAGGGATCACATTCCAGGGATCCCATCGCTAGGATCCCATCTCATCCCATCCCAGGGATCCAATCCCATCCCATCTCATCCCAGGGATCCCATAAGATCCCATCCAACGGTTCCCAACCCATCCCAACCCATCCCATCCCATGGATCCCATCCGAGGGATCCCATCCCAGGGATCCCATCCCATCCCAGAGATGCCATCCCATCCCATCCCATCCCATCCCAGGGATCCCATCCCATCCCATCCCATCCCATCGCATCCCATCCCATCCCATCCTATCCCATCCCTTCCCATCCCACCCCATCCCAGGGATCCCATCCCATCCCAGGGATAACATCCCACCCCATCCCATCCCATCCCATCCCAGGGATCCCATCCCATTCCATCCCATCCCATCTCATCCCAGGGATCACATCCCACCCAGGGATCCTATGTCAGAGATCCCATCCCATCTCACGGGTGCCATCCCAGGGATTCGATCCCAACGCAGGAATCCCATACTATCCCAGGGATCCCATTCCAGGGATCCCATCCCATCCCATCCCAGGAATCCCATCCCATCCCATTCCAGGGATCCCATCCCATCCCAGTGAACTCATCCCATCCCAGGGATCCCATCCCATCCCAGGGATCCCTTCCCATCCCATCCCATCCCATCCCATCCCATTCCAGGGATCCCATCCCATCCCAGTGAACACATCCCATCCCAGGGATCCCATCCCATCCCAGGGATCCCATCCCATCCAATCCCATCCTAAGCCATCCCAGGGATCCCATCCCAAGGATCCCATCCCATCCCATCCCATCCCATCCCATCCCAGGGATCCCATCCGATCCCATCCCAGGGATCCCATCCGATCCCATCCCAGGGATCCCATCCCATCCCATCCAATCCCATCCGATCCCATCCCATCCCACCCATTCCCATCCCAGGTATCCCATCCCAGGGATCCCATCCCATCCCATCCCATCCCATCCCATCCCATCCCACCCATTCCCATCCCATCCCACCCATTCCCATCCCAGGAATCCCATCCCATCACATCCCACGGATCCCATAACATCCCAGGGATCCCATCCCATCCCATCCCAGGGATCCCATCCCAGGGATCCCATCTCATCCCAGGGATCCCATCCCAGAAATCCTATCCCAAACCATCCCATCCCATGGATCCCATCCCATCCCAGGGATCCCATCCCATCCCATATCATCCCAGGGATCGCATCCCATCCCAACCAATCCCATCCCACCCCATCCCATCCCATTCCATCCCATCCCATCCCATCCCATCCGATCCCATCCCATGCCATCCCAGGGATCCCATCCCCTCCCTTCCCATCCCATGCCATCCCTTCCCATCCCATCCCATCCCATCCCATCCCAGGGATCCCATCCCATCCCATTCCATCCCCGGGATCCCATCCCAGGGATCCCATCCCATCCCAGGGATGCCATCCCATCCCATCCCATCCCATCCCAGGGATCCCATACCGTTCCATCCCATCCCAGGGAATCCATCCCATCCCATCCCATCCCATCGCATCCCATCCCATCCCATCCTATCCCATCCCTTCCCATCCCATCCCATCCCATCCCAGGGATCCCATCCCATCCCAGGGATAACATCCCACCCCATCCCATCCCATCCCAGGGATCCCATCCCATTCCATCCCATCCCATCCCATCCCATCCCAGGGATAACATCCCAGGGATCCCATCCCATCCCTGGGATCCCATCCCATTCCATCCCATCCCATCTCATCCCAGGGATCACATCCCATCCCAGGGATCCCATGTCAGAGATCCCATCCCATCTCAAGGACGCCATCCCAGGGATTCGATCCCATCGCAGCAATCCCATACTATCCCAGGGATCCCATTCCAGGGATCCCATCCCATCCCATCCCAGGAATCCCATCCCATCCCATTCCAGGGATCCCATCCCATCCCAGGGATCCCATCCCATTGATGCCATCCCATCCCAGGGATCCCATCCGTTCCCATCCCAGGGATCCCATCCCATCCCAACCAATCCCACCCCATCCCATCCCATCCCATCCCATCCCATCCGATCCCATCCC
This sequence comes from Sturnus vulgaris, assembly GCF_052056855.1. NCBI lineage: Eukaryota > Metazoa > Chordata > Aves > Passeriformes > Sturnidae > Sturnus > Sturnus vulgaris. The sequence goes on along the minus strand of NC_142282.1, from coordinate 8,705,429 downwards.
ATGCCATCCCAGGGATCCCATCCCATCCCAGGGATCCCATCCCATCCCTTCCCATCCCATCCCTTCCCATCCCATCCCATCCCATCCCATCCCATCCCATCCCATCCCATTCCATCCCCGGGATCCCATCCCAGGGATTCCATCCCATCCCAGGGATCCCATCCCAGGGAGCCCATCCCATCCCAGGGATCCCATCCCAGGGATCCCATCCCATCCCAGGGATCCCTTCCCATCCCATCCCATCCCATCCCATCCCATCCCATCCCATCCCATCCCATCCCATCCCATCCCATCCCATCCTATTCGAGGGATTCCATCCCATCCCAGTGAACACATCCCATCCCAGGGATCCCATGTCAGAGATCCCATCCCATCTCACGGATGCCATCCCAGGGATTCGAATCCAATGCAGGAATCCCATACTATCCCAGGGATCCCATTCCAGGGATCCCATCCCATCCCATCCCAGGAATCCCATCCCATCCCATCCCATCCCATCCAATCCCATCCCATCCCATCCCTGGGATCCCATTCCAGGGATCCCATTCCAGGGATCCCATCCCATCCCAGGGATCCCATCCCATCCCAACCCATCCCATCCCATCCCAGGGATCTCATCCCAGGGAGCCCATCCCATTCCCGGGATCCCATCCCAGGGATTCCATCCCATCCCAGGGATCCCATCCCATACGAGGGATCACATTCCAGGGATCCCATCCCTGGGATCCCATCTCATCCCATCCCAGGGATCAAGTCCCATCCCATCACATCCCAGGGTTCCCAACCGATCCCAACCCATGCCATCCCATCCAATCCCATCCCATCCCTTTCCATTCCATCCCATCCCATCCCATCCCACCCCATCCCATCCCATCCCAGGGATCCCATCCCAGGGTTCCCATCTCATCCCAGGGATCCAATCCCAGCGATCCTATCCCATCCCATCCCATCCCATCCCATCCCATCCCACTGTAGCCCATCCCATCCCTTCCCACCCCATCCCGTCCCATCGCATCCCATCCCAGGGATCCCATACCAGGGATGCCATCCCATCCCATCCCATCCCATTCGAGGGATCCCATCCCATCCCTGTGAACACATCCCATCTCAGGGATCCCATCCCATCCCAGGGATCCCATCCCATCCCATCCCAGGGAGCCCATCCGATCCCATCCCAGGGATCCCATCCCATCCCAGGGATCTTATTTCATCCCAGGGATCCCATCCCATCCCTTTCCATCCCATCCCATCCCTTTCCATCCCATCCCATCCCTTCCCATCCCATCCCATCCCATCCCATCCCATCCCATCCCATCCCATCCCAGGGATCCCATCACAGGGATCCCATCCCTGGGATCCCATCTCATCCCATCCCAGGGATCCAATCCCATCCCATCTCATCCCAGGGATCCCATAGCATCCCATCCCAGGGTTCCCAACCCATCCCAACCCATGCCATCCCATCCAATCCCATGCCATCCCAGGGATCGCATCCCATCTCAGGGATCCCATTCCATCCCATCCAAGGATACCATCCCATCCCATCCCATCCCATTGTAGCCCATCCCATCCCTTCCCACCCCATCCCATCCCATCCCGTCCCATCACATCCCATCCCAGATATCCCATCCGAGGGATCCCATCCCATCCCAGGGATCCCATCCCATCCCATCCCAGGGATCCCATCCGATCCCATCCAATCCCATCCCATCCCATCCCATCCCATCCCATCACATCCCATCTCATCCCGCGGATCCCATGCCATGGCACCCCATCCCATCCCATCCCATCCCATCCCATCCCATCCCAGGGATCCCGTCCCATCCAAACCCATCCCAACCAATCCCATCCCACCCCATCCCATCCCATCCCATCCCATCCCATCCCATGCCATCCCAGGGATCCCATCCCATCCAAGGGATCCCATCCCATCCCTTTCTATCCCATCCCATCCCTTCCCATCCCATCCCATCCCATCCCATCCCATCCCATCCCATCCCATCCCCTCCCATCCCATCCCATTGTAGCCCATCCCATCCCTTCCCACCCCATCCCATCCCATCCCGTCCCATCACATCCCATCCCAGATATCCCATCCCAGGGATCCCATCCCATCCCATCCCAGGGAGCCCATCCCATCCCATCCCATCCCATCCCATCCCATCCCATCCCATCCCATCCCATCCCATCCCAGGTATCCCTCCCATCCCATCCCATCCAATCCCATCCCACCCCATCCCATCCCATCCCATCCCAGGGATCCCATCCCATCCCATCCCATATCATCCCAGGGATCGCAACCCATCCCAACCAATCCCATCCCACCCCATCCCATCCCATTCCATCCCATCCCATCCCATCCGATCCCATCCCATGCCATCCCAGGGATCCCATCCCCTCCCTTCCCATCCCATGCCATCCCTTCCCATCCCATCCCATCCCATCCCATCCCAGGGATCCCATCCCATCCCATTCCATCCCCGGGATCACATCCCAGGGATCCCATCCCATCCCAGGGATGCCATCCCATCCCATCCCATCCCAGGGATCCCATCCCGTTCCATCCCATCCCAGGGATCCCATCGCATCCCATCCCATCCCATCGCATCCCATCCCATCCCATCCTATCCCATCCCTTCCCATCCCATCCCATCCCATCCCAGGGATCCCATCCCATCCCAGGGATAACATCCCACCCCATCCCATCCCATCCCAGGGATCCCATGTCAGAGATCCCATCCCATCTCAAGGATGCCATCCCAGGGATTCGATCCCATCGCAGCAATCCCATACTATCCCAGGGATCCCATTCCAGGGATCCCATCCCATCCCATCCCAGGAATCCCATCCCATCCCATTCCAGGGATCCCATCCCATCCCAGGGATCCCATCCCATTGATGCCATCCCATCCCAGGGATCCCATCCCATCCCAACCAATCCCACCCCATCCCATCCCATTCCATCCCATCCCATCCCATCCGATCCCATCCCATGCCATCCCAGGGATCCCATCCCATCCCAGGGATCCCATCCCATCCCTTCTTATCCCATCCCTTCCAATCCCATCCCATCCCATCCCATCCCATCCCATCCCATCCCATCCCATTCCATCCCCGGGATCCCATCCCAGGGATTCCATCCCATCCCAGGGATCCCATCCCATACGAGGGATCACATTCCAGGGATCCCATCGCTAGGATCCCATCTCATCCCATCCCAGGGATCCAATCCCATCCCATCTCATCCCAGGGATCCCATAAGATCCCATCCAACGGTTCCCAACCCATCCCATCCCATCCCATCCCAGGGATCCCATCCCATCCCATCCCATCCCATCCCATCGCATCCCATCCCATCCCATCCCATCCTATCCCATCCCTTCCCATCCCACCCCATCCCAGGGATCCCATCCCATCCCAGGGATAATATCCCACCCCATCCCATCCCATCCCAGGGATCCCATCCCATTCCATCCCATCCCATCTCATCCCAGGGATCACATCCCACCCAGGGATCCTATGTCAGAGATCCCATCCCATCTCACGGGTGCCATCCCAGGGATTCGATCCCAACGCAGGAATCCCATACTATCCCAGGGATCCCATTCCAGGGATCGCATCCCATCCCATCCCAGGAATCCCATCCCATTCCAGGGATCCCATCCCAGTGAACTCATCCCATCCCAGGGATCCCATCCCATCCCAGGGATCCCTTCCCATCCCATCCCATCCCATCCCATTCCAGGGATCCCATCCCATCCCAGTGAACACATCCCATCCCAGGGATCCCACCCCAGGGATCCCATCCCATCCCATCCAATCCCATCCTAAGCCATCCCAGGGATCCCATCCCAAGGATCCCAACCCATCCCATCCCATCCCATCCCAGGGATCCCATCCGATCCCATCCCAGGGATCCCATCCCATCCCATCCAATCCCATCCGATCCCATCCCATCCCACCCATTCCCATCCCAGGTATCCCATCCCAGGGATCCCATCCCATCCCATCCCATCCCATCCCATCCCACCCATTCCCATCCCATCCCACCCATTCCCATCCCAGGAATCCCATCCCATCACATCCCACGGATCCCATAACATCCCAGGGATCCCATCCCATCCCATCCCAGGGATCCCATCCCAGGGATCCCATCTCATCCCAGGGATCCAATCCCAGAAATCCTATCCCAAACCATCCCATCCCATGGATCCCATCCCATCCCAGGGATCCCATCCCATCCCATATCATCCCAGGGATCGCATCCCATCCCAACCAATCCCATCCCACCCCATCCCATCCCATTCCATCCCATCCCATCCCATCCGATCCCATCCCATGCCATCCCGGGGATCCCATCCCCTCCCTTCCCATCCCATGCCATCCCTTCCCATCCCATCCCATCCCATCCCAGGGATCCCATCCCATCCCATTCCATCCCCGGGATCCCATCCCAGGGATCCCATCCCATCCCAGGGATGCCATCCCATCCCATCCCATCCCATCCCATCCCAGGGATCCCATCCCGTTCCATCCCATCCCAGGGATCCCATCCCATCCCATCCCATCCCATCGCATCCCATCCCATCCCATCCTATCCCATCCCTTCCCATCCCATCCCATCCCATCCCAGGGATCCCATCCCATCCCAGGGATAACATCCCACCCCATCCCATCCCATCCCAGGGATCCCATCCCATTCCATTCCATCCCATCCCATCCCATCCCATCCCATCCCAGGGATAACATCCCAGGGATCCCATCCCATCCCTGGGATCCCATCCCATTCCATCCCATCCCATCTCATCCCAGGGATCACATCCTATCCCAGGGATCCCATGTCAGAGATCCCATCCCATCTCAAGTATGCCATCCCAGGGATTCGATCCCATCGCAGCAATCCCATACTATCCCAGGGATCCCATTCCAGGGATCCCATCCCATCCCATCCCAGGAATCCCATCCCATCCCATTCCAGGGATCCCATCCCATCCCAGGGATCCCATCCCATTGATGCCATCCCATCCCAGGGATCCCATCCGTTCCCATCCCAGGGATCCCATCCCATCCCAACCAATCCCACCCCCTCCCATCCCATTCCATCCCATCCCATCCCATCCCATCCGATCCCATCCCATGCCATCCCAGGGATCCCATCCCATCCCAGGGATCCCATCCCATCCCTTCCCATCCCATCCCTTCCCATCCCATCCCTTCCAATCCCATCCCATCCCATCCCATCCCATCCCATTCCATCCCCGGGATCCCATCCCAGGGATTCCATCCCATCCCAGGGATCCCATCCCATACGAGGGATCACATTCCAGGGATCCCATCGCTAGGATCCCATCTCATCCCATCCCAGGGATCCAATCCCATCCCATCTCATCCCAGGGATCCCATAAGATCCCATCCAACGGTTCCCAACCCATCCCAACCCATCCCATCCCATGGATCCCATCCGAGGGATCCCAGCCCAGGGATCCCATCCCATCCCATCCTATCCCATCCCTTCCCATCCCACCCCATCCCAGGGATCCCATCCCATCCCAGGGATAACATCCCACCCCATCCCATCTCATCCCAGGGATCACATCCCACCCAGGGATCCTATGTCAGAGATCCCATCCCATCTCACGGGTGCCATCCCAGGGATTCGATCCCAACGCAGGAATCCCATACTATCCCAGGGATCCCATTCCAGGGATCCCATCCCATCCCATCCCAGGAATCCCATCCCATCCCAATCCAGGGATCCCATCCCATCCCAGTGAACTCATCCCATCCCAGGGATCCCATCCCATCCCATCCCAGGGATCCCTTCCCATCCCATCCCATCCCATCCCATCCCATCCCATCCCATCCCATCCCATCCCATTCCAGGGATCCCATCCCATCCCAGTGAACACATCCCATCCCAGGGATCCCATCCCATCCCAGGGATCCCATCCCATCCCATCCAATCCCATCCTAAGCCATCCCAGGGATCCCATCCCAAGGATCCCATCCCATCCCATCCCATCCCATCCCATCCCATCCCATCCCATCCCAGGGATCCCATCCGATCCCATCCCAGGGATCCCATCCAATCCCATCGCATCCCATCCCATCCCAGGGATCCCATCACATCCCATCCAATCCCATCCCATCCCATCCCATCCCACCCATTCCCATCCCAGTTATCCCATCCCAGGGATCCCATCCCATCCCATCCCATCCCATCCCATCCCATCCCATCCCACCCATTCCCATCCCAGGAATCCCATCCCATCACATCCCACGGATCCCATAACATCCCAGGGATCCCATGCCATCCCATCCCAGGGATCCCATCCCAGGGATCCCATCTCATCCCAGGGATCCAATCCCAGAAATCCTATCCCAAACCATCCCATCCCATGGATCCCATCCCATCCCAGGGATCCCATCCCATCCCATTCCATCCCATCCCATCCCATCCGATCCCATCCCATGCCATCCCAGGGATCCCATCCCCTCCCTTCCCATCCCATGCCATCCCTTCCCATCCCATCCCATCCCATCCCATCCCAAACCATCCCATCCCATCCCAAACCATCCCATCCCATCCCATCCCTTCCCATCCCATCCCATCCCTACCAATCCCATCCCAACCCATCCCAACCCATCCCATCCCATCCCATCCCATCCCATCCCATCCCATCCCATCCCATCCCATTCCATCCCCGGGATCCCATCCCAGGGATTCCATCCCATCCCAGGGATCCCATCCCATACGAGGGATCACATTCCAGGGATCCCATCGCTAGGATCCCATCTCATCCCATCCCAGGGATCCAATCCCATCCCATCTCATCCCAGGGATCCCATAAGATCCCATCCAACGGTTCCCAACCCATCCCAACCCATCCCATCCCATGGATCCCATCCGAGGGATCCCATCCCAGGGATCCCATCCCATCCCAGAGATGCCATCCCATCCCATCCCATCCCATCCCAGGGATCCCATCCCATCCCATCCCATCCCATCGCATCCCATCCCATCCCATCCTATCCCATCCCTTCCCATCCCACCCCATCCCAGGGATCCCATCCCATCCCAGGGATAACATCCCACCCCATCCCATCCCATCCCATCCCAGGGATCCCATCCCATTCCATCCCATCCCATCTCATCCCAGGGATCACATCCCACCCAGGGATCCTATGTCAGAGATCCCATCCCATCTCACGGGTGCCATCCCAGGGATTCGATCCCAACGCAGGAATCCCATACTATCCCAGGGATCCCATTCCAGGGATCCCATCCCATCCCATCCCAGGAATCCCATCCCATCCCATTCCAGGGATCCCATCCCATCCCAGTGAACTCATCCCATCCCAGGGATCCCATCCCATCCCAGGGATCCCTTCCCATCCCATCCCATCCCATCCCATCCCATTCCAGGGATCCCATCCCATCCCAGTGAACACATCCCATCCCAGGGATCCCATCCCATCCCAGGGATCCCATCCCATCCAATCCCATCCTAAGCCATCCCAGGGATCCCATCCCAAGGATCCCATCCCATCCCATCCCATCCCATCCCATCCCAGGGATCCCATCCGATCCCATCCCAGGGATCCCATCCGATCCCATCCCAGGGATCCCATCCCATCCCATCCAATCCCATCCGATCCCATCCCATCCCACCCATTCCCATCCCAGGTATCCCATCCCAGGGATCCCATCCCATCCCATCCCATCCCATCCCATCCCATCCCATCCCACCCATTCCCATCCCATCCCACCCATTCCCATCCCAGGAATCCCATCCCATCACATCCCACGGATCCCATAACATCCCAGGGATCCCATCCCATCCCATCCCAGGGATCCCATCCCAGGGATCCCATCTCATCCCAGGGATCCCATCCCAGAAATCCTATCCCAAACCATCCCATCCCATGGATCCCATCCCATCCCAGGGATCCCATCCCATCCCATATCATCCCAGGGATCGCATCCCATCCCAACCAATCCCATCCCACCCCATCCCATCCCATTCCATCCCATCCCATCCCATCCCATCCGATCCCATCCCATGCCATCCCAGGGATCCCATCCCCTCCCTTCCCATCCCATGCCATCCCTTCCCATCCCATCCCATCCCAGGGATCCCATCCCATCCCATTCCATCCCCGGGATCCCATCCCAGGGATCCCATCCCATCCCAGGGATGCCATCCCATCCCATCCCATCCCATCCCAGGGATCCCATACCGTTCCATCCCATCCCAGGGAATCCATCCCATCCCATCCCATCCCATCGCATCCCATCCCATCCCATCCTATCCCATCCCTTCCCATCCCATCCCATCCCATCCCAGGGATCCCATCCCATCCCAGGGATAACATCCCACCCCATCCCATCCCATCCCAGGGATCCCATCCCATTCCATCCCATCCCATCCCATCCCATCCCAGGGATAACATCCCAGGGATCCCATCCCATCCCTGGGATCCCATCCCATTCCATCCCATCCCATCTCATCCCAGGGATCACATCCCATCCCAGGGATCCCATGTCAGAGATCCCATCCCATCTCAAGGACGCCATCCCAGGGATTCGATCCCATCGCAGCAATCCCATACTATCCCAGGGATCCCATTCCAGGGATCCCATCCCATCCCATCCCAGGAATCCCATCCCATCCCATTCCAGGGATCCCATCCCATCCCAGGGATCCCATCCCATTGATGCCATCCCATCCCAGGGATCCCATCCGTTCCCATCCCAGGGATCCCATCCCATCCCAACCAATCCCACCCCATCCCATCCCATCCCATCCCATCCCATCCGATCCCATCCCATGCCATCCCAGGGATCCCATCCCATCCCAGGGATCCCATCCCATCCCTTCCCATCCCATCCCTTCCCATCCCATCCCATCCCATCCCATCCCATCCCATCCCATTCCATCCCCGGGATCCCATCCCAGGGATTCCATCCCATCCCAGGGATCCCATCCCAGGGAGCCCATCCCATCCCCGGGATCCCATCCCAGGGATTCCATCCCATCCCAGGGATCCCATCCCATACGAGGGATCACATTCCAGGGATCCCATCGCTAGGATCCCATCTCATCCCATCCCAGGGATCCAATCCCATCCCATCTCATCCCAGGGATCCCATAAGATCCCATCCAACGGTTCCCAACCCATCCCAACCCATCCCATCCCATGGATCCCATCCGAGGGATCCCATCCCAGGGATCCCATCCCATCCCAGGGATGCCATCCCATCCCATCCCATCCCATCCCATCCCATCCCATCCCATCGCATCCCAGGGATCCCATCCCATCCCATCCCATCCCATCCCATCCCATCCCATCCCATCCCATCGCATCCCATCCCATCCCATCCCATCCCATCCTATCCCATCCCTTCCCATCCCACCCCATCCCAGGGATCCCATCCCATCCCAGGGATAACATCCCACCCCATCCCATCCCATCCCAGGGATCCCATCCCATTCCATCCCATCCCATCTCATCCCAGGGATCACATCCCACCCAGGGATCCTATGTCAGAGATCCCATCCCATCTCACGGGTGCCATCCCAGGGATTCGATCCCAACGCAGGAATCCCATACTATCCCAGGGATCCCATTCCAGGGATCCCATCCCATCCCATCCCAGGAATCCCATCCCATCCCATTCCAGGGATCCCATCCCATCCCAGTGAACACATCCCATCCCAGGGATCCCATCCCATCCCAGGGATCCCATCCCATCCAATCCCATCCTAAGCCATCCCAGGGATCCCATCCCAAGGATCCCATCCCATCCCATCCCATCCCATCCCAGGGATCCCATCCGATCCCATCCCAGGGATCCCATCCAATCCCATCGCATCCCATCCCATCCCAGGGATCCCATCCCATCCCATCCAATCCCATCCGATCCCATCCCATCCCACCCATTCCCATCCCAGGTATCCCATCCCAGGGATCCCATCCCATCCCATCCCATCCCATCCCACCCATTCCCATCCCAGGAATCCCATCCCATCACATCCCACGGATCCCATAACATCCCAGGGATCCCATCCCATCCCATCCCAGGGATCCCATCCCAGGGATCCCATCTCATCCCAGGGATCCAATCCCAGAAATCCTATCCCAAACCATCCCATCCCATGCATCCCATCCCATCCCAGGGATCCCATCACATCCCGTCCCAGGGATCCCATCCCAGGGATCCCATCTCATCCCAGGGATCCAATCCCAGAAATCCTATCCCAAACCATCCCATCCCATGGATCCCATCCCATCCCAGGGATCCCATCCCATCCCGTCCCATATCATCCCAGGGATCGCATCCCATCCCAAGCAATCCCATCCCACCCCATCCCATCCCATTCCATCCCATCCCATCCCATCCGATCCCATCCCATGCCATCCCAGGGATCCCATCCCCTCCCTTCCCATCCCATGCCATCCCTTCCCATCCCATCCCATCCCATCCCATCCCATCCCATCCCAAACCATCCCATCCCAAACCATCCCTTCCAATCCCATCCCATCCCATCCCATCCCATTCCATCCCCGGGATCCCATCCCAGGGATTCCATCCCATCCCAGGGATCCCATCCCATACGAGGGATCACATTCCAGGGATCCCATCGCTAGGATCCCATCTCATCCCATCCCAGGGATCCAATCCCATCCCATCTCACCCCAGGGATCCCATAAGATCCCATCCAACGGTTCCCAACCCATCCCAACCCACCCCATCCCATGGATCCCATCCGAGGGATCCCATCCCAGGGATCCCATCCCATCCCAGGGATGCCATCCCATCCCATCCCATCCCATCCCATCCCAGGGATCCCATCCCATCCCATCCCATCGCATCCCATCCCATCCCATCCCATCCCATCCTATCCCATCCCTTCCCATCCCACCCCATCCCAGGGATCCCATCCCATCCCCGGGATAACATCCCACCCCATCCCATCCCATCCCAGGGATCCCATCCCATTCCATCCCATCCCATCTCATCCCAGGGATCACATCCCACCCAGGGATCCTATGTCAGAGATCCCATCCCATCTCACGGGTGCCATCCCAGGGATTCGATCCCAACGCAGGGATCCCATACTATCCCAGGGATCCCATTCCAGGGATCCCATCCCATCCCATCCCAGGAATCCCATCCCATCCCATTCCAGGGATCCCATCCCATCCCAGTGAACTCATCCCATCCCAGGGATCCCATCCCATCCCAGGGATCCCTTCCCATCCCATCCCATCCCATCCCATTCCAGGGATCCCATCCCATCCCAGTGAACACATCCCATCCCAGGGATCCCATCCCATCCCAGGGATCCCATCCCATCCCATCCAATCCCATCCTAAGCCATCCCAGGGATCCCATCCCAAGGATCCCATCCCATCCCATCCCATCCCATCCCATCCCATCCCAGGGATCCCATCCCATCCCAACCCCGCGATCCCATCCCATCCCATCAAGTCCCGTCCCATCCCATCCCATCCCATCCCATCCCATCCCATCCCATCCCATCCTATCCCATCCCATCCCATCCCATCCCATCCCATCCCAGGGATCTGCTCCCATCCCAGGGATCCCATCCCATTCCAGGGATCCCATCCCATACGAGGGATAACATTTGAGGGATCCCATCCCAGGGATCCCATCCCATCCCAGGGATCCCATTCCATCCCATCCAAGGATACCATCCCATCCCATCCCATCCCATTGTAGCCCATCCCATCCCTTCCCACCCCATGCCATCCCATCCCGTCCCATCACATCCCATCCCAGATATCCCATCCCAGGGATCCCATCCCATCCCAGGGAGCCCATCCCATCCCATCCCATCCCAGGTATCCCTCCCATCCCATCCCATCCCATCCCATCCCATCCCAGGGATCCCATCCCAGGGATCCCATCCCATCCCCGGGTCCCCATCCCAGGGATTCCATCCCATCCCAACCCATCCCATCCCATCGATCCCATGCCATCCCCGGGTCCCCATCCCCGGGATTCCATCCCATCCCAACTCATCCGATCCCATCGATCCCATCCGATCCCAGAGATCCCATCCCAGGGATCCCATCCCATCGCAGGGATCCCATCCCATCCCATCCCGTCCCATCCCATCCTACCCCATCCCATCCCATCCCATTCCATCCCATCCCAGGGATCCCATACCAGGTATCCCATCCCAGGGATCCCATCCAATCCCAGGGATCCCATCCCATCCCAGGGATCCCATCCCATCCCATCCCAGCCCATCCCATCCCATCCCCGGGATCCCATCCCCGGGATCCCATCCCAGGGATCCCATCCCAATGCAGGGATCCCATCCCATCCCCGGGATCCCATCCCATCCCATCAAGTCCCGTCCCATCCCATCCCATCCCATCCCATCCCATCCCATCCCATCCCATCCCATCCCATCCTATCCCATCCCATCCCATCCCATCCCATCCCATCCCATCCCATCCCATCCCATCCCATCCCATCCCAGGGATCCCATCCCATCCCAGGGATCCCATCCCATCCCATCCCCGGGATCCCTTCCCAGGGATCCCATCCCATCCCAGGGATCCCATCCCAGGGATTCCATCCCATCCCAGGAATCCCATCCCATCCCAGGGATCCCATCCCATACGAGGGATCTCATTCCAGGGATCCCATCCCAGGGATCCCATCCCATCCCAGGGATCCCATCCCCTCCCTTCCCATCCCATCCCATCCGATCCCATCCCAGGAAACCCATCCCATCCCATTCCAGGGATCCCATCCCATCCCAGTGAACACATCCCATCCCAGGGATCCCATCCCATCCCAGGGATCCCATCCCATCCCATCCCAGGGAGCCCATCCGATCCCATCCCAGGGATCCCATCCCATCCCAACCAATCCCATCCCACCCCATCCCATCCCATTACATCCCATCCCATCCCATCCCATCCAATCCCATCCCATGCCATCCCAGGGATCCCATCCCATCCCAGGAATCCCATCCCTTCCCATCCCATCCCATCGCATCCCATGCCATCCTATCCCATCCCTTCCCATCCCATGCAATCTCAGGGATCCCATCCCATCCCAGGGATAACATCCCAGGGATCCCATCCCATCCCAGGGATAACATCCCAGGGATCCCATCCCATCCCTGGGATCCCATCCCATCCCGTCTCATCCCAGGGATCACATCCCATCCCAGGGATCCCATGTCAGAGATCCCATCCCATCTCAAGGTTGCCATCCCGGGGATTCGATCCCATCGCAGCAATCCCATACTATCCCAGGGATCCCATTCCAGGGATCCCATCCCATCCCATCCCAGGAATCCCATCCCATCCCATTCCAGGGATCCCATCCCATGCCAGTGAACACATCCCATCCCAGGGATCCCATCCCATCCCAGGGATCCCATCCCAGGGATCCCATCCCATCCTAGGGATCCCATCCGTTCCCATCCCAGGGATCCCATCCCAACCAATCCCACCCCATCCCATCCCATTCCATCCCATCCCATCCGATCCCATCCCATGCCATCCCAGGGATCCCATCCCATCCCAGGGATCCCATCCCATCCCATCCCATTCCATCCCCGGGATCCCATCCCAGGGATTCCATCCCATCCCAGGGATCCCATCCCATACGAGGGATCACATTCCAGGGATCCCATCGCTAGGATCCCATCTCATCCCTTCCCAGGGATCCCATCCCATCCCAGGGATCCCATCCCAGGGATTCCATCCCATCCCAGGAATCCCATCCCATCCCAGGGATACCATCCCATACGAGGGATCTCATTCCAGGGATCCCATCCCAGGGATCCTATCCCATCCCAGGGATCCCATCCCATCCCAACCCATCCCATCCCATCCCATCCTCTCCCATCCCAGGGATCCTATCCCATCCCAAGTAACCCATCCCATGGATCCCATCCCAGGCATCCCATCCCATCCCAGGGATCCCATCCCATTCCAACCCATCCCAACCCGTTCCAGGGATCCCACCCTATCCCAGGGATTCCATCCCAGGGATCCCAGCCCTTCCCATCCCATCCCATCCGATCCCATCCCAGGGATCCCATCCCATCCCATTCCATCCCATCCCCTCCCCTCCCATCCCATCGATCCCATCCCATCCCAACCCATTCTAGCCCATCCCATCCCATCCCTGGGATCCCAATCCAGGGATCCCATTCCAGGGATCCCATCCCATCCCAGGGATCCCATCCCATCCCAACCCATCCCATCCCATCCCATCCCAGGGATCCCATCCCAGGGAGCCCATCCCATCCCCGGGATCCCATCCCATCCCAACCCATCCCATCCCATCCCATCCCAGGGATCCCATCCCAGGGAGCCCATCCCATCCCCGGGATCCCATCCCAGGGATTCCATCCCATCCCAGGGATCCCATCCCATACGAGGGATCACATTCCAGGGATCCCATCCTTGGGATCCCATCTCATCCCATCCCAGGGATCAAGTCCCATCCCATCACATCCCAGGGTTCCCAACCGATCCCAACCCATGCCATCCCATCCAATCCCATCCCATCCCTTTCCATTCCATCCCATCCCATTCCACCCCATCCCATCCCATCCCAGGGATCCCATCCCAGGGTTCCCATCTCATCCCAGGGATCCAATCCCAGCGATCCTATCCCATCCCATCCCATCCCATCCCATCCCATCCCATCCCATCCCATCCTATCCCATCCCATCCCATCCCATCCCAACCCATCCCATCCCATCCCATCCCATCCCATCCCATCCCATCCCATCCCATCCCATCACATCCCATCCCATCCCATCCCATCCCATTGTAGCCCATCCCATCCCTTCCCACCCCATCCCATCCCGTCCCATCGCATCCCATCCCAGGGATCCCATACCAGGGATGCCATCCCATCCCATCCCAGGGATGCCATCCCATCCCATCCCATCCCATGAAATCCCATCCCATCCCATTCCATCCCAGGGATGTACTCCTAACCCAGGAATACCCTGCCATCCCAGGGATCCCATCCCATCCCATCCCCGGGATCCCATCCCAGGAATCCCATCCCATCCCAGGGATCCCATCCCAGGGATTCCATCCCATTCCAGGGATCCCATCCCATACGAGGGATCACATTTCAGGGATCCCATCCCAGGGATCCCATCCCATCCCAGGGATCCCATGCCATCCCATCCCAGGGATCCCATCCCATCCCATCCCATCCCCGGGACCCCATCCCAGGGATTCCATCCCAACCCATCCCATCCCCTGGATACCATGCGATCCCAGAGATCCCATCGCAGGGATCCCATCCCATCGCAGGAATGCCATCCCATCCCATCCCATCCCATCCCATCCTAACCCATCCCATCCCATCCCATCCCATCCCATCCCATCCCATCCCATCCCATCCCATCCCATCCTAGGGATCCCATACCAGGTATCCCATCCCATCCCATGGATCCCATTCCATACCAGCCCAGGGATCCCATTCCATCCCATCCCATCCCATCGATCCCATCCCATCCCAACCGATTGTAGCCAATCCCATACCATCCCACCCCATCCCATCCAATCCCATCCCATCCCATCCCATCCCATCCCATCCCATCCCAGTGACACCATCCCAGGGATCCCATCCCATGCCATCCCATCACAGGGATCCCATCCCATCACATCCCATCCCATCCCATCCCAGCGATCTCATCCCAGGGATTCCATGCCATCCCAGGTATCCCATCCCAACCAATCCCAACCCAGGGATCCCATCCCATCCCATCTCATCCCATCCCATCCCATCTCATCCCATCCCACGGATCCCATCCCATCCCATCTCATCCCAGGGATCCCATGCCATGGCATCCCATCGCATCCCAGCCCAGGGATCCCATCCCATCCAAACCCATCACATCCCATCCCAGGGATCCCATCCCATCCCATCCCATCCCTTTCCATCCCATCCCATCCCATCCCATACCATCCCATCCCATCCCATCCCATCCCATCCCATCCCAGGGATTCCATACCATCCTAGGGATTCCATACCATCCCAGGGATCCCATCCCATCCCAGGGTTCCAATCACATTCCAGCTATCCCATCCCAGGGATTCCATCCCATCCCAGGGAGCCCATCCCATCCCATCCCCGGGATCCCTTCCCAGGGATCCCATCCCAGGGATCCCATCCCAGGGATTCCATCCCATCCCAGGAATCCCATCCCATCCCAGGGATCCCATCCCATACGAGGGATCTCATTCCAGGGATCCCATCCCAGGGATCCCATCCCATCCCAGGGATCCCATCCCATCCCAACCCATCCCATCCCATCCCATCCCATCCCATCCCATCCCATCCTCTCCCATCCCAGGGATCCCATCCCATCCCAGGGATCCCATCCCATTCCAACCCATCCCAACCCGTTCCAGGGATCCCATCCTATCCCAGGGATTCCATCCCAGGGATCCCAGCATATCCCATCCCATCCCATCCCATCCGATCCCATCCCAGGGATCCCATCCCATCCGATCCCATCCCAGCGCAGGGATCCCATCCCATCCCATCCCATCCCATCCCATCCAATCCCATCCCATCCCATCCCTGGGATCCCATTCCAGGGATCCCATTCCAGGGATCCCATCCCATCCCAGGGATCCCATCCCATCCCAACCCATCCCATCCCAGGGATTCCATCCCATCCCAGGGATCCCATCTCATCCCATCCCAGGGATCAAGTCCCATCCCATCACATCCCAGGGTTCCCAACCGATCCCAACCCATGCCATCCCATCCAATCCCATCCCATCCCTTTCCATTCCATCCCATCCCATCCCACCCCATCCCATCCCATCCCAGGGATCCCATCCCAGGGTTCCCATCTCATCCCAGGGATCCAATCCCAGCGATCCTATCCCATCCCATCCCATCCCATCCCTTCCCACTGTAGCCCATCCCATCCCTTCCCACCCCATCCCGTCCCATCGCATCCCATCCCAGGGATCCCATACCAGGGATGCCATCCCATCCCATCCCAGGGATGCCATCCCATCCCATCCCATCCCATGAAATCCCATCCCATCCCATTCCATCCCAGGGACGTACTCCTAACCCAGGAATACCCTGCCATCCCAGGGATCCCATCCCATCCCATCCCCGGGATCCCATCCCAGGAATCCCATCCCATCCCAGGGATCCCATCCCAGGGATTCCATCCCATTCCAGGGATCCCATCCCATACGAGGGATCACATTTCAGGGATCCCATCCCAGGGATCCCATCCCATCCCAGGGATCCCATGCCATCCCATCCCAGGGATCCCATCCCATCCCATCCCATCCCCGGGACCCCATCCCAGGGATTCCATCCCAACCCATCCCATCCCCTGGATACCATGCGATCCCAGAGATCCCATCGCAGGGATCCCATCCCATCGCAGGAATGCCATCCCATCCCATCCCATCCCATCCTACCCCATCCCATCCCATCCCATCCCATCCCATCCCATCCCATCCCATCCCATCCCATCCTAGGGATCCCATACCAGGTATCCCATCCCATCCCATGGATCCCATTCCATACCAACCCAGGGATCCCATTCCATCCCATCCCATCCCATCGATCCCATCCCATCCCAACCGATTGTAGCCAATCCCATACCATCCCACCCCATCCCATCCCATCCCATCCCATCCCATCCCATCCCATCCCATCCCAGTGACACCATCCCAGGGATACCATCTCATCCCATCCCATCCCAGGGATCCCGTCCCATCCAAACCTATCCCATCCCATCCCACCCCATCCCATCCCATCCCATCCCATCCCATCCCATCCCATCTCATCCCATCCCATCCCATCACATCCCATCCCACGGATACCATCCCATACAATCCCATCCCAGGGATCCCATACCAGGTATCCCATGCCATCCCAGGGATCCCATTCCGTACCATCCCAGGGATCCCATTCCATCCCATTCCATCCCATCCCATCCCAGGGATCCCATCCCATCCCATCCAATCCCATCCGATCCCATCCCAGGTATCCCATCCCAGGGATCCCATCCCATCCCATCCCATCCCATCCCATCCCATCCCATCCCACCCATTCCCATCCCAGGAATCCCATCCCATCACATCCCACGGATCCCATAACATCCCAGGGATCCCATCCCATCCCATCCCATCCCATCCCATCCCATCCCATCCCACCCATTCCCATCCCAGGAATCCCATCCCATCACATTCCACGGATCCCATAACATCCCAGGGATCCCATCCCATCCCATCCCATCCCAGGGATCCCATCCCAGGGATCCCATCCCATCCCAGGGATCCCTTCCCATCCCATCCCATCCCATCCCATCCCATTCGAGGGATTCCATCCCATCCCAGTGAACACATCCCATCCCAGGGATCCCATGTCAGAGATCCCATCCCATCTCACGAATGCCATCCCAGGGATTCGATTCCAATGCAGGAATCCCATACTATCCCAGGGATCCCATTCCAGGGATCCCATCCCATCCCATCCCAGGAATCCCATCCCATCCCATCCCATCCCATCCCATTCAAGGGATCCCATCCCATCCCAGTGAACACATCCCATCTCAGGGATCCCATCCCATTCCAACCAATCCCATCCCACACCATCCCATCCCTTCCCATCCCATGCCATCCCAGGGATCCCATCCCATCCCAGGGATCTTATTTCATCCCAGGGATCCCATCCCATCCCTTCCCATCCCATCCCATCCCATCCCATCCCATCCCATCCCATCCCATCCCATCCCATCCCATTCCAGGGATCCCATCACAGGGATCCCATCCCTGGGATCCCATCTCATCCCATCCCAGGGATCCAATCCCATCCCATCTCATCCCAGGGATCCCATAACATCCCATCCCAGGGTTCCCAACCCATCCCAACCCATGCCATCCCATCCAATCCCATCCCATCCCAGGGATCGCATCCCATCTCAGGGATCCCATTCCATCCCATCCAAGGATACCATCCCATCCCATCCCATCCCATTGTAGCCCATCCCATCCCTTCCCACCCCATCCCATCCCATCCCGTCCCATCACATCCCATCCCAGATATCCCATCCGAGGGATCCCATCCCATCCCATCCCAGGGATCCCATCCGATCCCATCCCATCCAATCCCATCCCATCCCATCCCATCCCATCCCATCTCATCCCGCGGATCCCATGCCATGGCATCCCATCCCATCCCATCCCATCCCAGGGATCCCGTCCCATCCAAACCCATCCCAACCAATCCCATCCCACCCCATCCCATCCCATCCCATCCCATGCCATCCCAGGGATCCCATCCCATCCCAGGGATCCCATCCCATCCCTTTCTATCCCATCCCATCCCTTCCCATCCCATCCCATCCCATCCCATCCCATCCCATCCCATCCCATTGTAGCCCATCCCATCCCTTCCCACCCCATCCCATCCCATCCCGTCCCATCACATCCCATCCCAGATATCCCATCCCAGGGATCCCATCCCATCCCAGGGATCCCATCCCATCGCAGGAATGCCATCCCATCCCATCCCATCCCATCCCATCCCATCCCATCCCATCCCATCCTACCCCATCCCATCCCATCCCATCCCATCCCATCCCATCCCATCCCATCCCATCCCATCCCATCCCATCCTAGGGATCCCATACCAGGTATCCCATCCCATCCCATGGATTCCATTCCATACCAGCCCAGGGATCCCATTCCATCCTATCCCATCCCATCGATCCCATCCCATCCCAACCGATTGTAGCCAATCCCATACCATCCCACCCCATCCCATCCAATCCCATCCCATCCCATCCCATCCCATCCCATCCCATCCCATCCCATCCCATCCCAGTGACACCATCCCAGGGATACCATCCCAACCAATCCCAACCCAGGGATCCCATCCCATCCCATCTCATCCCATCCCATCCCAGGGATCCCGTCCCATCCAAACCCATCCCATCCCATCCCACCCCATCCCATCCCATCCCATCCCATCTCATCCCATCCCATCCCATCACATCCCATCCCACGGATCCCATCCCATACAATCCCATCCCAGGGATCCCATACCAGGTATCCCATCCCATCCCAGGGATCCCATTCCGTACCATCCCAGGGATCCCATTCCATCCCATTCCATCCCATCCCATCCCAGGGATCCCATCCAATCCCATCCCAGGGATCCCATCCAATCCCATCGCATCCCATCCCATCCCAGGGATCCCATCCCATCCCATCCAATCCCATCCGATCCCATCCCAGGTATCCCATCCCAGGGATCCCATCCCATCCCATCCCATCGCATCCCATCCCACCCATTCCCATCCCAGGAATCCCATCCCATCACATCCCACGGATCCCATAACATCCCAGGGATCCCATCCCATCCCATCCAATCCCATCCGATCCCATCACAGGTATCCCATCCCAGGGATCCCATCCCATCCCATCCCATCCCATCCCACCCATTCCCATCCCAGGAATCCCATCCCATCAAATCCCACGGATCCCATAACATCCCAGGGATCCCATCCCATCCCATCCAATCCCATCCCATCCCATCCCAGGGATCCCATCCCAGGGATCCCATCCCAGGGATCCCATCCCAGGGATCCCATCCCATCCCAGGGATCCCTTCCCATCCCATCCCATCCCATCCCATCCCATCCCATCCCATCCCATCCCATCCCATTCGAGGGATTCCATCCCATCCCAGTGAACACATCCCATCCCAGGGATCCCATGTCAGAGATCCCATCCCATCTCACGAATGCCATCCCAGGGATTCGATTCCAATGCAGGAATCCCATACTATCCCAGGGATCCCATTCCAGGGATCCCATCCCATCCCATCCCAGGAATCCCATCCCATCCCATCCCATCCCATCCCATCCCATGCCATCCCAGGGATCCCATCCCATCCCAGGGATCTTATTTCATCCCAGGGATCCCATCCCATCCCTTTCCATCCCATCCCATCCCTTCCCATCCCATCCCATCCCATCCCATCCCATCCCATCCCATCCCATCCCATCCCATCCCATCCCATCCCATTCCAGGGATCCCATCACAGGGATCCCATCCCTGGGATCCCATCTCATCCCATCCCAGGGATCCAATCCCATCCCATCTCATCCCAGGGATCCCATAACATCCCATCCCAGGGTTCCCAACCCATCCCAACCCATGCCATCCCATCCAATCCCATCCCATCCCAGGGATCGCATCCCATCTCAGGGATCCCATTCCATCCCATCCAAGGATACCATCCCATCCCATCCCATCCCATTGTAGCCCATCCCATCCCTTCCCACCCCATCCCATCCCATCCCGTCCCATCACATCCCATCCCAGATATCCCATCCGAGGGATCCCATCCCATCCCATCCCAGGGATCCCATCCGATCCCATCCCATCCAATCCCATCCCATCCCATCCCATCCCATCCCATCCCATCCCATCCCATCTCATCCCGCGGATCCCATGCCATGGCATCCCATCCCATCCCATCCCATCCCAGGGATCCCGTCCCATCCAAACCCATCCCAACCAATCCCATCCCACCCCATCCCATCCCATCCCATCCCATCCCATCCCATCCCATGCCATCCCAGGGATCCCATCCCATCCAAGGGATCCCATCCCATCCCTTTCTATCCCATCCCATCCCTTCCCATCCCATCCCATCCCATCCCATCCCATCCCATCCCATCCCATCCCATCCCATCCCATCCCATTGTAGCCCATCCCATCCCTTCCCACCCCATCCCATCCCATCCCGTCCCATCACATCCCATCCCAGATATCCCATCCCAGGGATCCCATCCCATCCCAGGGAGCCCATCCCATCCCATCCCATCCCAGGTATCCCTCCCATCCCATCCCATCCAATCCCATCCCCTCCCATCCCATCCCATCCCATCCCATCCCATCCCATCCCATCCCATCCCATCCCAGGGATCCCATCCCAGGGATCCCATCCCATCCCCGGGTCCCCATCCCAGGGATTTTATCCCATCCCAACCCATCCCATCCCATCTATCCCATGCCATCCCCGGTCCCCATCCCCGGGATTCCATCCCATCCCAACTCATCCGATCCCATCGATCCCATCCGATGCCAGAGATCCCATCCCAGGGATCCCATCCCATCGCACGGATCCCATCCCATCCCATCCCGTCCCATCCCATCCTACCCCATCCCATCCCATCCCATTCCATCCCATCCCAGGGATCCCATACCAGGTATCCCATCCCATCCCAGGGATCACATTCCGTACCATCCCAGGGATCCCATTCCATCCCAACCCATTCCATCCCATCCCATCCCATCCGATCCCATCCCAGGGATCCTATCCCATCCCAGGGATCCTATCCAATCCCAGGGATCCCATCCAATCCCTTCCCATCCCATCCAATCCCAGGGATCCCATCCCGTCCCAGGGATAACATCCCAGGGATCCCATCCCATCCCAGGGATAACATCCCAGGGATCCCATCCCATCCCTGGGATCCCATCCCATCCCGTCTCATCCCAGGGATCACATCCCATCCCAGGGATCCCATGTCAGATATCCCATCCCATCTCAAGGATGCCATCCCGGGGATTCGATCCCATCGCAGCAATCCCATACTATCCCAGGGATCCCATTCCAGGGATCCCATCCCATCCCATCCCAGGAATCCCATCCCATCCCATTCCAGGGATCCCGTCCCATGCCAGTGAACACATCCCATCCCAGGGATCCCATCCCATCCCAGGGATCCCATCCCAGGGATCCCATCCCATCCTAGGGATCCCATCCGTTCCCATCCCAGGGATCCCATCCCATCCCCACCAATCCCACCCCATCCCATCCCATTCCATCCCATCCCATCCCATCCGATCCCATCCCATGCCATCCCAGGGATCCCATCCCATCCCTTCCCATCCCATCCCATCCCTTCCAATCCCATCCCATCCCATCCCATCCCATCCCATCCCATCCCATCCCATCCCATCCCATCCCATCCCATCCCATTCCATCCCCGGGATCCCATCCCAGGGATTCCATCCCATCCCAGGGATCCCATCCCATACGAGGGATCACATTCCAGGGATCCCATCGCTAGGATCCCATCTCATCCCATCCCAGGGATCCAATCCCATCCCATCTCATCCCAGGGATCCCATAAGATTCCATCCAACGGTTCCCAACCCATCCCAACCCATCCCATCCCATGGATCCCATCCAAGGGATCCCATCCCAGGGATCCCATCCCATCCCAGGGATGCCATCCCATCCCATCCCATCCCATCCCAGGGATCCCATCCCGTTCCATCCCATCCCAGGGATCCCATCCCATCCCATCCAATCCCATCGCATCCCATCCCATCCCATCCTATCCCATCCCTTCCCATCCCATCCCATCCCATCCCATCCCAGGGATCCCATCCCATCCCAGGGATAATATCCCACCCCATCCCATCCCATCCCATCCCATCCCAGGGATCCCATCCCATTCCATCCCATCCCATCCCATCCCATCCCAGGGATAACATCCCAGGGATCCCATCCCATCCCTGGGATCCCATCCCATTCCATCCCATCTCATCCCAGGGATCACATCCCATCCCAGGGATCCCATGTCAGAGATCCCATCCCATCTCAAGGATGCCATCCCAGGGATTCGATCCCATCACAGCAATCCCATACTATCCCAGGGATCCCATTCCAGGGATCCCATCCCATCCCATTCCAGGGATCCCATCCCATCCCAGGGATCCCATCCCATTGATGCCATCCCATCCCAGGGATCCCATCCGTTCCCATCCCAGGGATCCCATCCCATCCCAACCAATCCCACCCCATCCCATCCCATTCCATCCCATCCCATCCCATCCGATCCCATCCCATGCCATCCCAGGGATCCCATCCCATCCCAGGGATCCCATCCCATCCCTTCCCATCCCATCCCATCCCTTCCAATCCCATCCCATCCCATCCCATCCCATCCCATCCCATCCCATCCCATTCCATCCCCGGGATCCCATCCCAGGGATTCCATCCCATCCCAGGGATCCCATCCCATATGAGGGATCACATTCCAGGGATCCCATGGCTAGGATCCCATCTCATCCCATCCCAGGGATCCAATCCCATCCCATCTCATCCCAGGGATCCCATAAGATCCCATCCAACGGTTCCCAACCCATCCCAACCCATCCCATCCCATGGATCCCATCCGAGGGATCCCATCCCTGGGATCCCATCCCATCCCAGGGATGCCATCCCATCCCATCCCATCCCATCCCATCCCATCCCATCCCATCCCATCCCATCCCATTCCAGGGATCCCATCCCATCCCAGTGAACACATCCCATCCCAGGGATCCCATCCCATCCCAGGGATCCCATCCCATCCCATCCAATCCCATCCTAAGCCATCCCAGGGATCCCATCCCAAGGATCCCATCCCATCCCATCCCATCCCATCCCATCCCAGGGATCCCATCCGATCCCATCCCAGGGATCCCATCCAATCCCATCGCATCCCATCCCATCCCAGGGATCCCATCCCATCCCATCCAATCCCATCCGATCCCATCCCATCCCACCCATTCCCATCCCAGGTGTCCCATCCCAGGGATCCCATCCCATCCCATCCCATCCCATCCCATCCCACCCATTCCCATCCCAGGAATCCCATCCCATCACATCCCACGGATCCCATAACATCCCAGGGATCCCATCCCATCCCATCCCAGGGATCCCATCCCAGGGATCCCATCTCATCCCAGGGATCCAATCCCAGAAATCCTATCCCAAACCATCCCATCCCGTGGATCCCATCCCATCCCAGGGATCCCATCCCATCCCATCCCATATCATCCCAGGGATCGCATCCCATCCCAACCAATCCCATCCCACCCCATCCCATCCCATTCCATCCCATCCCATCCCATCCCATCCCATCCCATCCGATCCCATCCCATGCCATCCCAGGGATCCCATCCCATCCCGGGGTTCCCGTCCCCTCCCTTCCCATCCCATGCCATCCCTTCCCATCCCATCCCATCCCATCCCATCCCATCCCAGGGATCCCATCCCATCCCATTCCATCCCCGGGATCCCATCGCAGGGATTCCATCCCATCCCAGGGATCCCATCCCATCCCAGGGATAACATCCCAGGGATCCCATCCCATTCCAGGGATCCCATCCCATTCCATCCCATCCCATCTCATCCCAGGGATCACATCCCATCCCAGGGATCCCATGTCAGAGATCCCATCCCATCTCACGGATGCCATCCCAGGGATTCGATTCCAATGCAGGAATCCCATACTATCCCAGGGATCCCATTCCAGGGATCCCATCCCATCCCATCCCAGGAATCCCATCCCATCCCATCCCATCCCATCCCATTCCAGGGATCCCATCCCATCCCAGTGAACACATCCCATCTCAGGGATCCCATGCCATCCCAGGGATCCCATCCCATCCCATCCCAGGGAGCCCATCCGATCCCATCCCAGGGATCCCATCCCATTCCCACCAATCCCATCCTACCCCATCCCATCCCATCCCTTCCCATCCCATGCCATCCCAGGGATCCCATCCCATCCCAGGGATCTTATTTCATCCCAGGGATCCCATCCCATCCCTTTCCATCCCATCCCATCCCTTCCCATCCCATCCCATCCCATCCCATCCCATCCCATCCCATCCCAGGGATCACATCACAGGGATCCCATCCCTGGGATCCCATCTCATCCCATCCCAGGGATCCAATCCCATCCCATCTCATCCCAGGGATCCCATAACATCCCATCCCAGGGTTCCCAACCCATCCCAACCCATGCCATCCCATCCAATCCCATCCCATCCCAGGGATCGCATCCCATCTCAGGGATCCCATTCCATCCCATCCAAGGACACCATCCCATCCCATCCCATCCCATCCCATTGTAGACCATCCCATCCCTTCCCACCACATCCCATCCCATCCCGTCCCATCACATCCCATCCCAGATATCCCATCCCATCCCATCCCATCCCAGGGATCCCATCCCATCCCATCCCAGGGATCCCATCCGATCCCATCCCATCCAATCCCATCCCATCCTATCCCATCCCATCCCATCCCATCTCATCCCACGGATCCCATGCCATGGCATCCCGTCCCATCACATCCCATCCCAGATATCCCATCCCAGGGATCCCATCCCATCCCATCCCAGGGAGCCCATCCCATCCCATCCCAGGTATCCCTCCCATCCCATCCAATCCCATCCCTTCCCATCCCATCCCATCCCACGGATCCCATCCCAGGGATCCCATCCCATCCCCGGGTCCCCATCCCAGGGATTCCATCCCATCCCAACCCATCACATCCCATCGATCCCATCCCATCCCCGGGTCCCCATCCCCGGGATTCCATCCCATCCCAACCCATCCCATCCCATCGATCCCATCCGATCCCAGAGATCCCATCCCAGGGATCCCATCCCATCGCAGGGATCCCATCCCATCCTATCCCGTCCCATCCGATCCTACCCCATCCCATCCCATCCCAGGGATCACATTCCGTACCATCCCAGGGATCCCATTCCATCCCATCCCATTCCATCCCATCCCATCCGATCCCATCCCAGGGATCCTATCCCATCCCAGGGATCCTATCCCATCCCCGGGATCCCATCCCCGGGATCCCATCCCAGCCAAACGCATCCCAATGCAGGGATCCCATCCCAACCCCGGGATCCCATCCCATCCCATCAAGTCCCGTCCCATCCCATCCCATCCCATCCCATCCCATCCCATCCCATCCCATCCCATCCCATCCCATCCTATCCCATCCCATCCCATCCCATCCCATCCCATCCCATCCCATCCCATGCCATCCCATCCCAGGGATCTGCTCCCATCCCAGGGATCCCATCCCATCCCCGGGATACCTTCCCAGGGATCCCATCCCATCCCAGGGATCCCATCCCAGGGATTCCATCCCATCCCAGGAATCCCATCCCATCCCAGGGATCCCATCCCATACGAGGGATCTCATTCCAGGGATCCTATCCCAGGGATCCCATCCCATCCCAGGGATCCCATCCCATCCCAACCCATCCCATCCCATCCCATCCCAGGGATCCTATCCCATCCCAAGTAACCCATCCCATGGATCCCATCCCAGGCATCCCATCCCATCCCAGTGATCCCATCCCGTTCCAACCCATCCCAACCCGTTCCAGGGATCCCACCCTATCCCAGGGATTCCATCCCAGGGATCCCAGCCCTTCCCATCCCATCCCATCCGATCCCATCCCAGGGATCCCATCCCATCCCATTCCATCCCATCCCCTCCCCTCCCATCCCATCGATCCCATCCCATTCCAACCCATTCTAGCCCATCCCATCCCATTCGATCCCATCCCATCCAATCCCATCCGATCCCATCCCATGTATACCATCCCAGGGATACCATCCCATCCCATCCCAGGGATTCCATACCATCCTAGGGATTCCATACCATCCCAGGGATCCCATCCCATTCCAGGGTTCCAATCACATTCCAGCTATCCCATCCCAGGGATTCCATCCCATCCCAGGGAGCCCATCCCATCCCATCCCCGGGATCCCTTCCCAGGGATCCCATCCCAGGGATCCCATCCCAGGGATTCCATCCCATCCCAGGAATCCCATCCCATCCCAGGGATCCCATCCCATACGAGGGATCTCATTCCAGGGATCCCATCCCAGGGATCCCATCCCATCCCAACCCATCCCATCCCATCCCATCCCATCCCATCTCATCCCATCCCATCCCATCCCATCCCATCCCATCCCATCCCATCCCATCCCATCCCATCCCATCCCATCCCATCCCATCCTCTCCCATCCCAGGGATCCTATCCCTTCCCAAGTAACCCATCCCATGGATCCCATCCCAGGGATCCCATCCCATCCCAGGGATCCCATCCCATTCCAACCCATCCCAACCCGTTCCAGGGATCCCATCCTATCCCAGGGATTCCATCCCAGGGATCCCAGCATATCCCATCCCATCCGATCCCATCCCAGGGATCCCATCCCATCCGATCCCATCCCAGCGCAGGGATCCCATCCCATCCCATCCCATCCCATCCAATCCCATCCCATCCCATCCCTGGGATCCCATTCCAGGGATCCCATTCCAGGGATCCCATCCCATCCCAGGGATCCCATCCCATCCCAACCCATCCCATCCCAGGGATTCCATCCCATCCCAGGGATCCCATCCCATACGAGGGATAACATTCGAGGGATCCCATCCCTGGGATCCCATCTCATCCCATCCCAGGGATCAAGTCCCATCCCATCACATCCCAGGGTTCCCAACCGATCCCAACCCATGCCATCCCATCCAATCCCATCCCATCCCTTTCCATTCCATCCCATCCCATCCCACCCCATCCCATCCCATCCCAGGGATCCCATCCCAGGGTTCCCATCTCATCCCAGGGATCCAATCCCAGCGATCCTATCCCATCCCATCCCATCCCATCCCTTCCCACTGTAGCCCATCCCATCCCTTCCCACCCCATCCCATCCCGTCCCATCGCATCCCATCCCAGGGATCCCATACCAGGGATGCCATCCCATCCCATCCCAGGGATGCCATCCCATCCCATCCCATCCCATGAAATCCCATCCCATCCCATTCCATCCCAGGGACGTACTCCTAACCCAGGAATACCCTGCCATCCCAGGGATCCCATCACATCCCATCCCCGGGATCCCATCCCAGGA
The DNA here is from genome assembly GCF_052056855.1 of Sturnus vulgaris. Classification (NCBI taxonomy): domain Eukaryota; kingdom Metazoa; phylum Chordata; class Aves; order Passeriformes; family Sturnidae; genus Sturnus; species Sturnus vulgaris. Next base: position 8,676,614 of record NC_142282.1, on the reverse strand, counting down.
ATCCCATCCCATCCCAGGGATCCCATCCCAGGGATTCCATCCCATTCCAGGGATCCCATCCCATACGAGGGATCACATTTCAGGGATCCCATCCCAGGGATCCCATCCCATCCCAGGGATCCCATGCCATCCCATCCCAGGGATCCCATCCCATCCCATCCCATCCCCGGGACCCCATCCCAGGGATTCCATCCCAACCCATCCCAGGAATCCCATCCCATCCCATTCCAGGGATCCCGTCCCATGCCAGTGAACACATCCCATCCCAGGGATCCCATCCCATCCCAGGGATCCCATCCCAGGGATCCCATCCCATCCTAGGGATCCCATCCGTTCCCATCCCAGGGATCCCATCCCATCCCCACCAATCCCACCCCATCCCATCCCATTCCATCCCATCCCATCCCATCCCATCCCATGCCATCCCAGGGATCCCATCCCATCCCTTCCCATCCCATCCCATCCCTTCCAATCCCATCCCATCCCATCCCATCCCATCCCATCCCATCCCATCCCATCCCATCCCATTCCATCCCCGGGATCCCATCCCAGGGATTCCATCCCATCCCAGGGATCCCATCCCATACGAGGGATCACATTCCAGGGATCCCATCGCTAGGATCCCATCTCATCCCATCCCAGGGATCCAATCCCATCCCATCTCATCCCAGGGATCCCATAAGATTCCATCCAACGGTTCCCAACCCATCCCAACCCATCCCATCCCATGGATCCCATCCAAGGGATCCCATCCCAGGGATCCCATCCCATCCCAGGGATGCCATCCCATCCCATCCCATCCCATCCCATCCCATCCCATCCCATCCCATCCCAGGGATCCCATCCCTTTCCATCCCATCCCAGGGATCCCATCCCATCCCATCCAATCCCATCGCATCCCATCCCATCCCATCCCATCCTATCCCATCCCTTCCCATCCCATCCCATCCCAGGGATCCCATCCCATCCCAGGGAAAACATCCCACCCCATCCCATCCCATCCCAGGGATCCCATCCCATTCCATCCCATCCCATCCCATCCCATCCCAGGGATAACATCCCAGGGATCCCATCCCATCCCTGGGATCCCATCCCATTCCATCCCATCCCATCTCATCCCAGGGATCACATCCCATCCCAGGGATCCCATGTCAGAGATCCCATCCCATCTCAAGGATGCCATCCCAGGGATTCGATCCCATCGCAGCAATCCCATACTATCCCAGGGATCCCATTCCAGGGATCCCATCCCATCCCATCCCAGGAATCCCATCCCATCCCATTCCAGGGATCCCATCCCATCCCAGGGATCCCATCCCATTGATGCCATCCCATCCCAGGGATCCCATCCGTTCCCATCCCAGGGATCCCATCCCATCCCAACCAATCCCACCCCATCCCATCCCATTCCATCCCATCCCATCCCATCCGATCCCATCCCATGCCATCCCAGGGATCCCATCCCATCCCAGGGATCCCATCCCATCCCTTCCCATCCCATCCCATCCCTTCCAATCCCATCCCATCCCATCCCATCCCATCCCATCCCATCCCATCCCATCCCATTCCATCCCCGGGATCCCATCCCAGGGATTCCATCCCATCCCAGGGATCCCATCCCATACGAGGGATAACATTCGAGGGATCCCATCCCTGGGATCCCATCTCATCCCATCCCAGGGATCAAGTCCCATCCCATCACATCCCAGGGTTCCCAACCGATCCCAACCCATGCCATCCCATCCAATCCCATCCCATCCCTTTCCATTCCATCCCATCCCATCCCACCCCATCCCATCCCATCCCAGGGATCCCATCCCAGGGTTCCCATCTCATCCCAGGGATCCAATCCCAGCGATCCTATCCCATCCCATCCCATCCCATCCCTTCCCACTGTAGCCCATCCCATCCCTTCCCACCCCATCCCATCCCGTCCCATCGCATCCCATCCCAGGGATCCCATACCAGGGATGCCATCCCATCCCATCCCAGGGATGCCATCCCATCCCATCCCATCCCATGAAATCCCATCCCATCCCATTCCATCCCAGGGACGTACTCCTAACCGAGGAATACCCTGCCATCCCAGGGATCCCATCCCATCCCATCCCCGGGATCCCATCCCAGGAATCCCATCCCATCCCAGGGATCCCATCCCAGGGATTCCATCCCATTCCAGGGATCCCATCCCATACGAGGGATCACATTTCAGGTATCCCATCCCAGGGATCCCATCCCATCCCAGGGATCCCATGCCATCCCATCCCAGGGATCCCATCCCATCCCATCCCATCCCCGGGACCCCAGCCCAGGGATTCCATCCCAACCCATCCCATCCCCTGGATACCATGCGATCCCAGAGATCCCATCGCAGGGATCCCATCCCATCGCAGGAATGCCATCCCATCCCATCCCATCCCATCCCATCCTACCCCATCCCATCCCATCCCATCCCATCCCATCCCATCCCATCCTAGGGATCCCATACCAGGTATCCCATCCCATCCCATGGATCCCATTCCATACCAGCCCAGGGATCCCATTCCATCCCATCCCATCCCATCGATCCCATCCCATCCCAACCGATTGTAGCCAATCCCATACCATCCCACCCCATCCCATCCAATCCCATCCCATCCCATCCCATCCCATCCCAGTGACACCATCCCAGGGATACCATCCCAACCAATCCCAACCCAGGGATCCCATCCCATCCCATCCCATCTCATCCCATCCCATCCCAGGGATCCCGTCCCATCCAAACCCATCCCATCCCATCCCACCCCATCCCATCCCATCCCATCCCATCCCATCCCATCCCATCCCATCCCATCCCATCCCATCCCATCCCATCCCATCTCATCCCATCCCATCCCATCACATCCCATCCCACGGATCCCATCCCATACAATCCCATCCCAGGGATCCCATACCAGGTATCCCATCCCATCCCAGGGATCCCATTCCGTACCATCCCAGGGATCCCATTCCATCCCATTCCATCCCATCCCATCCCAGGGATCCCATCCGATCCCATCCCAGGGATCCCATCCAATCCCATCGCATCCCATCCCATCCCAGGGATCCCATCCCATCCCATCCAATCCCATCCTATCCCATCCCAGGTATCCCATCCCAGGGATCCCATCCCATCCCATCCCATCCCATCCCACCCATTCCCATCCCAGGAATCCCATCCCATCACATCCCACGGATCCCATAACATCCCAGGGATCCCATCCCATCCCATCCAATCCCATCCGATCCCATCCCAGGTATCCCATCCCAGGGATCCCATCCCATCCCATCCCATCCCATCCCACCCATTCCCATCCCAGGAATCCCATCCCATCACATCCCACGGATCCCATAACATCCCAGGGATCCCATCCCATCCCATCCCATCCCAGGAATCCCATCCCAGGGATCCCATCCCATCTCACGAATGCCATCCCAGGGATTCGATTCCAATGCAGGAATCCCATACTATCCCAGGGATCCCATTCCAGGGATCCCATCCCATCCCATCCCAGGAATCCCATCCCATCCCATCCCATCCCATCCCATCCCATCCCATTCCAGGGATCCCATCCCATCCCAGTGAACACATCCCATCTCAGGGATCCCATCCCATTCCAACCAATCCCATCCCACCCCATCCCATCCCTTCCCATCCCATGCCATCCCAGGGATCCCATCCCAGGGATCTTATTTCATCCCAGGGATCCCATCCCATCCCTTTCCATCCCATCCCATCCCATCCCATTCCAGGGATCCCATCACAGGGATCCCATCCCTGGGATCCCATCTCATCCCATCCCAGGGATCCAATCCCATCCCATCTCATCCCAGGGATCCCATAACATCCCATCCCAGGGTTCCCAACCCATCCCAACCCATGCCATCCCATCCAATCCCATCCCATCCCAGGGATCGCATCCCATCTCAGGGATCCCATTCCATCCCATCCAAGGATACCATCCCATCCCATCCCATCCCATTGTAGCCCATCCCATCCCTTCCCACCCCATCCCATCCCGTCCCATCACATCCCATCCCAGATATCCCATCCGAGGGATCCCATCCCATCCCATCCCAGGGATCCCATCCGATCCCATCCCATCCAATCCCATCCCATCCCATCCCATCCCATCCCATCCCATCCCATCCCATCCCATCTCATCCCGCGGATCCCATGCCATGGCATCCCATCCCATCCCATCCCATCCCAGGGATCCCGTCCCATCCAAACCCATCCCAACCAATCCCATCCCACCCCATCCCATCCCATCCCATCCCATCCCATGCCATCCCAGGGATCCCATCCCATCCAAGGGATCCCATCCCATCCCTTTCTATCCCATCCCATCCCTTCCCATCCCATCCCATCCCATCCCATCCCATCCCATCCCATCCCATTGTAGCCCATCCCATCCCTTCCCACCCCATCCCATCCCATCCCGTCCCATCACATCCCATCCCAGATATCCCAACCCAGGGATCCCATCCCATCCCAGGGAGCCCATCCCATCCCATCCCATCCCAGGTATCCCTCCCATCCCATCCCATCCAATCCCATCCCAACCCATCCCATCCCATCCCATCCCATCCCATCCCATCCCATCCCATCCCAGGGATCCCATCCCAGGGATCCCATCCCATCCCCGGGTCCCCATCCCAGGGATTCCATCCCATCCCAACCCATCCCATCCCATCGATCCCATGCCATCCCCGGGTCCCCATCCCCGGGATTCCATCCCATCCCAACTCATCCGATCCCATCGATCCCATCCGATCCCAGAGATCCCATCCCAGGGATCCCATCCCATCGCACGGATCCCATCCCATCCCATCCCGTCCCATCCCATCCTACCCCATCCCATCCCATCCCATCCCATTCCATCCCATCCCAGGGATCCCATACCAGGTATCCCATCCCATCCCAGGGATCACATTCCGTACCATCCCAGGGATCCCATTCCATCCCAACCCATTCCATCCCATCCCATCCCATCCGATCCCATCCCAGGGATCCTATCCCATCCCAGGGATCCTATCCAATCCCAGGGATCCCATCCAATCCCTTCCCATCCCATCCAATCCCAGGGATCCCATCCCGTCCCAGGGATAACATCCCAGGGATCCCATCCCATCCCAGGGATAACATCCCAGGGATCCCATCCCATCCCTGGGATCCCATCCCATCCCGTCTCATCCCAGGGATCACATCCCATCCCAGGGATCCCATGTCAGAGATCCCATCCCATCTCAAGGATGCCATCCCAGGGATTCGATCCCATCGCAGCAATCCCATACTATCCCAGGGATCCCATTCCAGGGATCCCATCCCATCCCATCCCAGGAATCCCATCCCATCCCATTCCAGGGATCCCATCCCATCCCAGGGATCCCATCCCATTGATGCCATCCCATCCCAGGGATCCCATCCGTTCCCATCCCAGGGATCCCATCCCATCCCAACCAATCCCACCCCATCCCATCCCATTCCATCCCATCCCATCCCATCCGATCCCATCCCATGCCATCCCAGGGATCCCATCCCATCCCAGGGATCCCATCCCATCCCTTCCCATCCCATCCCATCCCTTCCAATCCCATCCCATCCCATCCCATCCCATCCCATCCCATCCCATCCCATTCCATCCCCGGGATCCCATCCCAGGGATTCCATCCCATCCCAGGGATCCCATCCCATATGAGGGATCACATTCCAGGGATCCCATCGCTAGGATCCCATCTCATCCCATCCCAGGGATCCAATCCCATCCCATCTCATCCCAGGGATCCCATAAGATCCCATCCAACGGTTCCCAACCCATCCCAACCCATCCCATCCCATGGATCCCATCCGAGGGATCCAATCCCAGGGATCCCATCCCATCCCAGGGATGCCATCCCATCCCATCCCATCCCATCCCATTCCAGGGATCCCATCCCATCCCAGTGAACACATCCCATCCCAGGGATCCCATCCCATCCCAGGGATCCCATCCCATCCCATCCAATCCCATCCTAAGCCATCCCAGGGATCCCATCCCAAGGATCCCATCCCATCCCATCCCATCCCATCCCATCCCATCCCAGGGATCCCATCCGATCCCATCCCAGGGATCCCATCCAATCCCATCGCATCCCATCCCATCCCAGGGATCCCATCCCATCCCATCCAATCCCATCCGATCCCATCCCATCCCACCCATTCCCATCCCAGGTATCCCATCCCAGGGATCCCATCCCATCCCATCCCATCCCATCCCACCCATTCCCATCCCAGGAATCCCATCCCATCACATCCCACGGATCCCATAACATCCCAGGGATCCCATCCCATCCCATCGCATCCCAGGGATCCCATCCCAGGGATCCCATCTCATCCCAGGGATCCAATCCCAGAAATCCTATCCCAAACCATCCCATCCCATGGATCCCATCCCATCCCAGGGATCCCATCCCATCCCATATCATCCCAGGGATCGCATCCCATCCCAACCAATCCCATCCCACCCCATCCCATCCCATTCCATCCCATCCCATCCCATCCGATCCCATCCCATGCCATCCCAGGGATCCCATCCCATCCCGGGGTTCCCGTCCCCTCCCTTCCCATCCCATGCCATCCCTTCCCATCCCATCCCATCCCATCCCATCCCAGGGATCCCATCCCATCCCATTCCATCCCCGGGATCCCATCCCAGGGATTCCATCCCATCCCAGGGATCCCATCCCATTCCAGGGATCCCATCCCATTCCATCCCATCCCATCCCATCCCAGGGATCGCATCCCATCTCAGGGATCCCATTCCATCCCATCCAAGGATACCATCCCATCCCATCCCATCCCATTGTAGCCCATCCCATCCCTTCCCACCCCATCCCATCCCGTCCCATCACATCCCATCCCAGATATCCCATCCGAGGGATCCCATCCCATCCCATCCCAGGGATCCCATCCGATCCCATCCCATCCAATCCCATCCCATCCCATCCCATCCCATCCCATCCCATCCCATCTCATCCCGCGGATCCCATGCCATGGCATCCCATCCCATCCCATCCCATCCCAGGGATCCCGTCCCATCCAAACCCATCCCAACCAATCCCATCCCACCCCATCCCATCCCATCCCATCCCATCCCATCCCATCCCATCCCATCCCATGCCATCCCAGGGATCCCATCCCATCCAAGGGATCCCATCCCATCCCTTTCTATCCCATCCCATCCCTTCCCATCCCATCCCATCCCATCCCATCCCATTGTAGCCCATCCCATCCCTTCCCACCCCATCCCATCCCATCCCGTCCCATCACATCCCATCCCAGATATCCCAACCCAGGGATCCCATCCCATCCCAGGGAGCCCATCCCATCCCATCCCATCCCAGGTATCCCTCCCATCCCATCCCATCCAATCCCATCCCATCCCATCCCATCCCATCCCAGGGATCCCATCCCAGGGATCCCATCCCATCCCCGGGTCCCCATCCCAGGGATTCCATCCCATCCCAACCCATCCCATCCCATCGATCCCATGCCATCCCCGGGTCCCCATCCCCGGGATTCCATCCCATCCCAACTCATCCGATCCCATCGATCCCATCCGATCCCAGAGATCCCATCCCAGGGATCCCATCCCATCGCACGGATCCCATCCCATCCCATCCTGTCCCATCCCATCCCGTCCCATCCCATCCTACCCCATCCCATCCCATCCCATTCCATCCCATCCCAGGGATCCCATACCAGGTATCCCATCCCATCCCAGGGATCCCATTCCATCCCAACCCATTCCATCCCATCCCATCCCATCCGATCCCATCCCAGGGATCCTATCCCATCCCAGGGATCCTATCCAATCCCAGGGATCCCATCCAATCCCTTCCCATCCCATCCAATCCCAGGGATCCCATCCCGTCCCAGGGATAACATCCCAGGGATCCCATCCCATCCCAGGGATAACATCCCAGGGATCCCATCCCATCCCTGGGATCCCATCCCATCCCGTCTCATCCCAGGGATCACATCCCATCCCAGGGATCCCATGTCAGATATCCCATCCCATCTCAAGGATGCCATCCCGGGGATTCGATCCCATCGCAGCAATCCCATACTATCCCAGGGATCCCATTCCAGGGATCCCATCCCATCCCATCCCAGGAATCCCATCCCATCCCATTCCAGGGATCCCATCCCATCCCAGGGATCCCATCCCATTGATGCCATCCCATCCCAGGGATCCCATCCGTTCCCATCCCAGGGATCCCATCCCATCCCAACCAATCCCACCCCATCCCATCCCATTCCATCCCATCCCATCCCATCCGATCCCATCCCATGCCATCCCAGGGATCCCATCCCATCCCAGGGATCCCATCCCATCCCTTCCCATCCCATCCCTTCCAATCCCATCCCATCCCATCCCATCCCATTCCATCCCCGGGATCCCATCCCAGGGATTCCATCCCATCCCAGGGATCCCATCCCATATGAGGAATCACATTCCAGGGATCCCATCGCTAGGATCCCATCTCATCCCATCCCAGGGATCCAATCCCATCCCATCTCATCCCAGGGATCCCATAAGATCCCATCCAACGGTTCCCAACCCATCCCAACCCATCCCATCTCATGGATCCCATCCGAGGGATCCAATCCCAGGGATCCCATCCCATCCCAGGGATGCCATCCCATCCCATCCCATCCCATCCCATCCCATCCCATTCCAGGGATCCCATCCCATCCCAGTGAACACATCCCATCCCAGGGATCCCATCCCATCCCAGGGATCCCATCCCATCCCATCCAATCCCATCCTAAGCCATCCCAGGGATCCCATCCCAAGGATCCCATCCCATCCCATCCCATCCCATCCCATCCCATCCCATCCCATCCCATCCCATCCCATCCCAGGGATCCCATCCGATCCCATCCCAGGGATCCCATCCAATCCCATCGCATCCCATCCCATCCCTGGGATCCCATCCCATCCCATCCAATCCCATCCGATCCCATCCCATCCCACCCATTCCCATCCCAGGTATCCCATCCCAGGGATCCCATCCCATCCCATCCCATCCCATCCCATCCCATCCCACCCATTCCCATCCCAGGAATCCCATCCCATCACATCCCACGGATCCCATAACATCCCAGGGATCCCATCCCATCCCATCCCAGGGATCCCATCCCAGGGATCCCATCTCATCCCAGGGATCCAATCCCAGAAATCCTATCCCAAACCATCCCATCCCATGGATCCCATCCCATCCCAGGGATCCCATCCCATCCCATCCCATATCATCCCAGGGATCGCATCCCATCCCAACCAATCCCATCCCACCCCATCCCATCCCATTCCATCCCATCCCATCCCATCCGATCCCATCCCATGCCATCCCAGGGATCCCATCCCATCCCGGGGTTCCCGTCCCCTCCCTTCCCATCCCATCCCATCCCATCCCATCCCATCCCAGGGATCCCATCCCATCCCATTCCATCCCCGGGATCCCATCCCAGGGATTCCATCCCATCCCAGGGATCCCATCCCATTCCAGGGATCCCATCCCATTCCATCCCATCCCATCTCATCCCAGGGATCACATCCCATCCCAGGGATCCCATGTCAGAGATCCCATCCCATCTCACGGATGCCATCCCAGGGATTCGATTCCAATGCAGGAATCCCATACTATCCCAGGGATCCCATTCCAGGGATCCCATCCCATCCCATCCCATCCCAGGAATACCATCCCATCCCATCCCATCCCATCCCATCCCATTCCAGGGATCCCATCCCATCCCAGTGAACACATCCCATCTCAGGGATCCCATGCCATCCCAGGGATCCCATCCCATCCCATCCCAGGGAGCCCATCCGATCCCATCCCAGGGATCCCATCCCATTCCCACCAATCCCATCCGACCCCATCCCATCCCATCCCTTCCCATCCCATGCCATCCCAGGGATCCCATCCCATCCCAGGGATCTTATTTCATCCCAGGGATCCCATCCCATCCCTTTCCATCCCATCCCATCCCATCCCATCCCATCCCATCCCATCCCATCCCATCCCATCCCATGCCATCCCAGGGATCCCATCCCATCCAAGGGATCCCATCCCATCCCTTTCTATCCCATCCCATCCCTTCCCATTCCATCCCATCCCATCCCATCCCATTGTAGCCCATCCCATCCCTTCCCACCCCATCCCATCCCATCCCGTCCCATCACATCCCATCCCAGATATCCCATCCCAGGGATCCCATCCCATCCCAGGGAGCCCATCCCATCCCATCCCATCCCAGGTATCCCTCCCATCCCATCCCATCCAATCCCATCCCATCCCATCCCATCCCATCCCATCCCATCCCATCCCATCCCATCCCAGGGATCCCAACCCAGGGATCCCATCCCATCCCCGGGTCCCCATCCCAGGGATTCCATCCCATCCCAACCCATCCCATCCCATCGATCCCATGCCATCCCCGGGTCCCCATCCCCGGGATTCCATCCCATCCCAACTCATCCGATCCCATCGATCCCATCCGATCCCAGAGATCCCATCCCAGGGATCCCATCCCATCGCACGGATCCCATCCCATCCCATCCCGTCCCATCCCATCCTACCCCATCCCATCCCATCCCATCCCATCCCATTCCATCCCATCCCAGGGATCCCATACCAGGTATCCCATCCCATCCCAGGGATCACATTCCATACCATCCTAGGGATCCCATTCCATCCCAACCCATTCCATCCCATCCCATCCCATCCGATCCCATCCCAGGGATCCTATCCCATCCCAGGGATCCTATCCAATCCCAGGGATCCCATCCAATCCCTTCCCATCCCATCCAATCCCAGGGATCCCATCCCGTCCCAGGGATAACATCCCAGGGATCCCATCCCATCCCAGGGATAACATCCCAGGGATCCCATCCCATCCCTGGGATCCCATCCCATCCCGTCTCATCCCAGGGATCACATCCCATCCCAGGGATCCCATGTCAGATATCCCATCCCATCTCAAGGATGCCATCCCGGGGATTCGATCCCATCGCAGCAATCCCATACTATCCCAGGGATCCCATTCCAGGGATCCCATCCCATCCCATCCCAGGAATCCCATCCCATCCCATTCCAGGGATCCCGTCCCATGCCAGTGAACACATCCCATCCCAGGGATCCCATCCCATCCCAGGGATCCCATCCCAGGGATCCCATCCCATCCTAGGGATCCCATCCGTTCCCATCCCAGGGATCCCATCCCATCCCCACCAATCCCACCCCATCCCATCCCATTCCATCCCATCCCATCCCATCCGATCCCATCCCATGCCATCCCAGGGATCCCATCCCATCCCTTCCCATCCCATCCCATCCCTTCCAATCCCATCCCATCCCATCCCATCCCATCCCATCCCATCCCATCCCATCCCATCCCATCCCATCCCATCCCATCCCATTCCATCCCCGGGATCCCATCCCAGGGATTCCATCCCATCCCAGGGATCCCATCCCATACGAGGGATCACATTCCAGGGATCCCATCGCTAGGATCCCTTCTCATCCCATCCCAGGGATCCAATCCCATCCCATCTCATCCCAGGGATCCCATAAGATTCCATCCAACGGTTCCCAACCCATCCCAACCCATCCCATCCCATGGATCCCATCCAAGGGATCCCATCCCAGGGATCCCATCCCATCCCAGGGATGCCATCCCATCCCATCCCATCCCATCCCATCCCAGGGATCCCATCCCGTTCCATCCCATCCCAGGGATCCCATCCCATCCCATCCAATCCCATCGCATCCCATCCCATCCCATCCTATCCCATCCCTTCCCATCCCATCCCATCCCATCCCAGGGATCCCATCCCATCCCAGGGATAACATCCCACCCCATCCCATCCCATCCCAGGGATCCCATCCCATTCCATCCCATCCCATCCCATCCCATCCCAGGGATAACATCCCAGGGATCCCATCCCATCCCTGGGATCCCATCCCATTCCATCCCATCCCATCTCATCCCAGGGATCACATCCCATCCCAGGGATCCCATGTCAGAGATCCCATCCCATCTCAAGGATGCCATCCCAGGGATTCGATCCCATCGCAGCAATCCCATACTATCCCAGGGATCCCATTCCAGGGATCCCATCCCATCCCATCCCAGGAATCCCATCCCATCCCATTCCAGGGATCCCATCCCATCCCAGGGATCCCATCCCATTGATGCCATCCCATCCCAGGGATCCCATCCGTTCCCATCCCAGGGATCCCATCCCATCCCAACCAATCCCACCCCATCCCATCCCATTCCATCCCATCCCATCCCATCCGATCCCATCCCATGCCATCCCAGGGATCCCATCCCATCCCAGGGATCCCATCCCATCCCTTCCCATCCCATCCCATCCCTTCCAATCCCATCCCATCCCATCCCATCCCATCCCATCCCATCCCATCCCATCCCATCCCATCCCATCCCATCCCATCCCATCCCATCCCATCCCATCCCATTCCATCCCCGGGATCCCATCCCAGGGATTCCATCCCATCCCAGGGATCCCATCCCATATGAGGGATCACATTCCAGGGATCCCATCGCTAGGATCCCATCTCATCCCATCCAACGGTTCCCAACCCATCCCAACCCATCCCATCCCATGGATCCCATCCGAGGGATCCCATCCCAGGGATCCCATCCCATCCCAGGGATGCCATCCCATCCCATCCCATCCCATCCCATTCCAGGGATCCCATCCCATCCCAGTGAACACATCCCATCCCAGGGATCCCATCCCATCCCAGGGATCCCATCCCATCCCATCCAATCCCATCCTAAGCCATCCCAGGGATCCCATCCCAAGGATCCCATCCCATCCCATCCCATCCCATCCCATCCCATCCCATCCCAGGGATCCCATCCGATCCCATCCCAGGGATCCCATCCAATCCCATCGCATCCCATCCCATCCCAGGGATCCCATCCCATCCCATCCAATCCCATCCGATCCCATCCCATCCCACCCATTCCCATCCCAGGTATCCCATCCCAGGGATCCCATCCCATCCCATCCCATCCCATCCCATCCCACCCATTCCCATCCCAGGAATCCCATCCCATCACATCCCACGGATCCCATAACATCCCAGGGATCCCATCCCATCCCATCCCAGGGATCCCATCCCAGGGATCCCATCTCATCCCAGGGATCCAATCCCAGAAATCCTATCCCAAACCATCCCATCCCATGGATCCCATCCCATCCCAGGGATCCCATCCCATCCCATATCATCCCAGGGATCGCATCCCATCCCAACCAATCCCATCCCACCCCATCCCATCCCATTCCATCCCATCCCATCCCATCCGATCCCATCCCATGCCATCCCAGGGATCCCATCCCATCCCGGGGTTCCCGTCCCCTCCCTTCCCATCCCATGCCATCCCTTCCCATCCCATCCCATCCCATCCCATCCCATCCCAGGGATCCCATCCCATCCCATTCCATCCCCGGGATCCCATCCCAGGGATTCCATCCAATCCCAGGGTTCCCATCCCATCCCAGGGATAACATCCCAGGGATCCCATCCCATTCCAGGGATCCCATCCCATTCCATCCCATCCCATCTCATCCCAGGGATCACATCCCATCCCAGGGATCCCATGTCAGAGATCCCATCCCATCTCACGGATGCCATCCCAGGGATTCGATTCCAATGCAGGAATCCCATACTATCCCAGGGATCCCATTCCAGGGATCCCATCCCATCCCATCCCATCCCAGGAATCCCATCCCATCCCATCCCATCCCATCCCATCCCATCCCATCCCATCCCATTCCAGGGATCCCATCCCATCCCAGTGAACACATCCCATCTCAGGGATCCCATGCCATCCCAGGGATCCCATCCCATCCCATCCCAGGGAGCCCATCCGATCCCATCCCAGGGATCCCATCCCATTCCCACCAATCCCATCCCACCCCATCCCATCCCATCCCTTCCCATCCCATGCCATCCCAGGGATCCCATCCCATCCCAGGGATCTTATTTCATCCCAGGGATCCCATCCCATCCCATCCCATCCCATCCCATCCCATGCCATCCCAGGGATCCCATCCCATCCAAGGGATCCCATCCCATCCCTTTCTATCCCATCCCATCCCTTCCCATCCCATCCCATCCCATCCCATCCCATCCCATTGTAGCCCATCCCATCCCTTCCCACCCCATCCCATCCCATCCCGTCCCATCACATCCCATCCCAGATATCCCAACCCAGGGATCCCATCCCATCCCAGGGAGCCCATCCCATCCCATCCCATCCCAGGTATCCCTCCCATCCCATCCCATCCAATCCCATCCCATCCCATCCCATCCCATCCCATCCCAGGGATCCCATCCCAGGGATCCCATCCCATCCCGGGGTCCCCATCCCAGGGATTCCATCCCATCCCAACCCATCCCATCCCATCGATCCCATGCCATCCCCGGGTCCCCATCCCCCGGATACCATCCCATCCCAACTCATCCGATCCCATCGATCCCATCCGATCCCAGAGATCCCATCCCAGGGATCCCATCCCATCGCACGGATCCCATCCCATCCCATCCTGTCCCATCCCATCCCGTCCCATCCCATCCTACCCCATCCCATCCCATTCCATCCCATCCCAGGGATCCCATACCAGGTATCCCATCCCATCCCAGGGATCACATTCCGTACCATCCCAGGGATCCCATTCCATCCCAACCCATTCCATCCCATCCCATCCCATCCGATCCCATCCCAGGGATCCTATCCCATCCCAGGGATCCTATCCAATCCCAGGGATCCCATCCAATCCCTTCCCATCACATCCAATCCCAGGGATCCCATCCCGTCCCAGGGATAACATCCCAGGGATCCCATCCCATCCCAGGGATAACATCCCAGGGATCCCATCCCATCCCTGGGATCCCATCCCATCCCGTCTCATCCCAGGGATCACATCCCATCCCAGGGATCCCATGTCAGATATCCCATCCCATCTCAAGGATGCCATCCCGGGGATTCGATCCCATCGCAGCAATCCCATACTATCCCAGGGATCCCATTCCAGGGATCCCATCCCATCCCATCCCAGGAATCCCATCCCATCCCATTCCAGGGATCCCGTCCCATGCCAGTGAACACATCCCATCCCAGGGATCCCATCCCATCCCAGGGATCCCATCCCAGGGATCCCATCCCATCCTAGGGATCCCATCCGTTCCCATCCCAGGGATCCCATCCCATCCCCACCAATCCCACCCCATCCCATCCCATTCCATCCCATCCCATCCCATCCGATCCCATCCCATGCCATCCCAGGGATCCCATCCCATCCCTTCCCATCCCATCCCATCCCTTCCAATCCCATCCCATCCCATCCCATCCCATCCCATTCCATCCCCGGGATCCCATCCCAGGGATTCCATCCCATCCCAGGGATCCCATCCCATACGAGGGATCACATTCCAGGGATCCCATCGCTAGGATCCCATCTCATCCCATCCCAGGGATCCAATCCCATCCCATCTCATCCCAGGGATCCCATAAGATTCCATCCAACGGTTCCCAACCCATCCCAACCCATCCCATCCCATGGATCCCATCCAAGGGATCCCATCCCAGGGATCCCATCCCATCCCAGGGATGCCATCCCATCCCATCCCATCCCATCCCAGGGATCCCATCCCGTTCCATCCCATCCCAGGGATCCCATCCCATCCCATCCAATCCCATCGCATCCCATCCCATCCCATCCTATCCCATCCCTTCCCATCCCATCCCATCCCATCCCAGGGATCCCATCCCATCCCAGGGATAACATCCCACCCCATCCCATCCCATCCCAGGGATCCCATCCCATTCCATCCCATCCCATCCCATCCCATCCCAGGGATAACATCCCAGGGATCCCATCCCATCCCTGGGATCCCATCCCATTCCATCCCATCCCATCTCATCCCAGGGATCACATCCCATCCCAGGGATCCCATGTCAGAGATCCCATCCCATCTCAAGGATGCCATCCCAGGGATTCGATCCCATCGCAGCAATCCCATACTATCCCAGGGATCCCATTCCAGGGATCCCATCCCATCCCATCCCAGGAATCCCATCCCATCCCATTCCACGGATCCCATCCCATCCCAGGGATCCCATCCCATTGATGCCATCCCATCCCAGGGATCCCATCCGTTCCCATCCCAGGGATCCCATCCCATCCCAACCAATCCCACCCCATCCCATCCCATTCCATCCCATCCCATCCCATCCGATCCCATCCCATGCCATCCCAGGGATCCCATCCCATCCCAGGGATCCCATCCCATCCCTTCCCATCCCATCCCATCCCTTCCAATCCCATCCCATCCCATCCCATCCCATCCCATCCCATCCCATCCCATCCCATCCCATCCCATCCCATCCCATCCCATTCCATCCCCGGGATCCCATCCCAGGGATTCCATCCCATCCCAGGGATCCCATCCCATATGAGGGATCACATTCCAGGGATCCCATCGCTAGGATCCCATCTCATCCCATCCCAGGGATCCAATCCCATCCCATCTCATCCCAGGGATCCCATAAGATCCCATCCAACGGTTCCCAACCCATCCCAACCCATCCCATCCCATGGATCCCATCCGAGGGATCCCATCCCAGGGATCCCATCCCATCCCAGGGATGCCATCCCATCCCATCCCATCCCATCCCATTCCAGGGATCCCATCCCATCCCAGTGAACACATCCCATCCCAGGGATCCCATCCCATCCCAGGGATCCCATCACATCCCATCCAATCCCATCCTAAGCCATCCCAGGGATCCCATCCCAAGGATCCCATCCCATCCCATCCCATCCCATCCCAGGGATCCCATCCGATCCCATCCCAGGGATCCCATCCAATCCCATCGCATCCCATCCCATCCCAGGGATCCCATCCCATCCCATCCAATCCCATCCGATCCCATCCCATCCCACCCATTCCCATCCCAGGTATCCCATCCCAGGGATCCCATCCCATCCCATCCCATCCCATCCCACCCATTCCCATCCCAGGAATCCCATCCCATCACATCCCACGGATCCCATAACATCCCAGGGATCCCATCCCATCCCATCCCAGGGATCCCATCCCAGGGATCCCATCTCATCCCAGGGATCCAATCCCAGAAATCCTATCCCAAACCATCCCATCCCATGGATCCCATCCCATCCCAGGGATCCCATCCCATCCCATCCCATATCATCCCAGGGATCGCATCCCATCCCAACCAATCCCATCCCACCCCATCCCATCCCATTCCATCCCATCCCATCCCATCCGATCCCATCCCATGCCATCCCAGGGATCCCATCCCATCCCGGGGTTCCCGTCCCCTCCCTTCCCATCCCATGCCATCCCTTCCCATCCCATCCCATCCCATCCCATCCCATCCCATCCCATCCCAGGGATCCCATCCCATCCCATTCCATCCCCGGGATCCCATCCCAGGGATTCCATCCCATCCCAGGGATCCCATCCCATCCCAGGGATAACATCCCAGGGATCCCATCCCATTCCAGGGATCCCATCCCATTCCATCCCATCCCATCTCATCCCAGGGATCACATCCCATCCCAGGGATCCCATGTCAGAGATCCCATCCCATCTCACGGATGCCATCCCAGGGATTCGATTCCAATGCAGGAATCCCATACTATCCCAGGGATCCCATTCCAGGGATCCCATCCCATCCCATCCCATCCCAGGAATACCATCCCATCCCATCCCATCCCATCCCATCCCATCCCATCCCATTCCAGGGATCCCATCCCATCCCAGTGAACACATCCCATCTCAGGGATCCCATGCCATCCCAGGGATCCCATCCCATCCCATCCCAGGGAGCCCATCCGATCCCATCCCAGGGATCCCATCCCATTCCCACCAATCCCATCCCACCCCATCCCATCCCATCCCTTCCCATCCCATGCCATCCCAGGGATCCCATCCCATCCCAGGGATCTTATTTCATCCCAGGGATCCCATCCCATCCCTTTCCATCCCATCCCATCCCATCCCTTCCCATCCCATCCCATCCCATCCCAGGGATCACATCACAGGGATCCCATCCCTGGGATCCCATCTCATCCCATCCCAGGGATCCAATCCCATCCCATCTCATCCCAGGGATCCCATAACATCCCATCCCAGGGTTCCCAACCCATCCCAACCCATGCCATCCCATCCAATCCCATCCCATCCCAGGGATCGCATCCCATCTCAGGGATCCCATTCCATCCCATCCAAGGATACCATCCCATCCCATCCCATCCCATCCCATTGTAGACCATCCCATCCCTTCCCACCACATCCCATCCCATCCCGTCCCATCACATCCCATCCCAGATATCCCATCCCATCCCATCCCATCCCAGGGATCCCATCCAATCCCATCCCAGGAATCCCATCCGATCCCATCCCATCCAATCCCATCCCATCCCATCCCATCCCATCCCATCCCATCCCATCCCATCCCATCCCATCTCATCCCACGGATCCCATGCCATGGCATCCCGTCCCATCACATCCCATCCCAGATATCCCATCCCAGGGATCCCATCCCATCCCATCCCAGGGAGCCCATCCCATCCCATCCGATCCCATCCCAGGGATCCTATCCCATCCCTGGGATCCTATCCAATCCCAGGGAACCCATCCAATCCCAGGGATCCCAGCCCATCCCATCCCATCCCCGGGATCCCATCCCCGGGATCCCATCCCAGCCAAACCCATCCCAATGCAGGGATCCCATCCCAACCCCGGGATCCCATCCCATCCCATCAAGTCCCGTCCCATCCCATCCCATCCCATCCCATCCCATCCCATCCCATCCCATCCCATCCTATCCCATCCCATCCCATCCCATCCCATCCCATCCCATCCCATCCCATCCCAGGGATCTGCTCCCATCCCAGGGATCCCATCCCATCCCCGGGATCCCTTCCCAGGGATCCCATCCCATCCCAGGGATCCCATCCCAGGGATTCCATCCCATCCCAGGAATCCCATCCCATCCCAGGGATCCCATCCCATACGAGGGATCTCATTCCAGGGATCCTATCCCAGGGATCCCATCCCATCCCAGGGATCCCATCCCATCCCAACCCATCCCATCCCATCCCATCCCATCCTCTCCCATCCCAGGGATCCTATCCCATCCCAAGTAACCCATCCCATGGATCCCATCCCAGGCATCCCATCCCATCCCAGGGATCCCATCCCGTTCCAACCCATCCCAACCCGTTCCAGGGATCCCACCCTATCCCAGGGATTCCATCCCAGGGATCCCAGCCCTTCCCATCCCATCGCATCCGATCCCATCCCAGGGATCCCATCCCATCCCATTCCATCCCATCCCCTCCCCTCCCATCCCATCGATCCCATCCCATTCCAACCCATTCTAGCCCATCCCATCCCATTCGATCCCATCCCATCCAATCCCATCCGATCCCATCCCATGTATCCCATCCCATCCCTGGGATCCCATTCCAGGGATCCCATTCCAGGGATCCCATCCCATCCCAGGGATCCCATCCCATCCCAACCCATCCCATCCCATCCCATTCCATCCCAGGGATCCCATCCCAGGGAGCCCATCCCATCCCCGGGATCCCATCCCAGGGATTCCATCCCATCCCAGGGATCCCATCCCATACGAGGGATCACATTCCAGGGATCCCATCCCTGGGATCCCATCTCATCCCATCCCAGGGATCAAGTCCCATCCCATCACATCCCAGGGTTCCCAACCGATCCCAACCCATGCCATCCCATCCAATCCCATCCCATCCCTTTCCATTCCATCCCATCCCATCCCACCCCATCCCATCCCATCCCATCCCAGGGATCCCATCCCAGGGTTCCCATCTCATCCCAGGGATCCAATCCCTGCGATCCTATCCCATCCCATCCCATCCCATCCCATCCAATCCCATCCCATCCCATCCCATCCTATCCCATCCCATCCCAACCCATCCCATCCCATCCCATCCCATCCCATCCCAACCCATCCCATCCCATCCCATCCTACCCCATCCCATCCCATCCCACCCCATCCCATCCCATCCCATCCTAGGGATCCCATACCAGGTATCCCATCCCATCCCATGGATCCCATTCCATACCAGCCCAGGGATCCCATTCCATCCCATCCCATCCCATCGATCCCATCCCATCCCAACCGATTGTAGCCAATCCCATACCATCCCACCCCATCCCATCCCATCCCATCCCATCTCATCCCATCCCATCCCATCTCATCCCATCCCACGGATCCCATCCCATCCAATCCCATCCCAGGGATCCCATACCAGGTATCCCATCCCATCGCAGGGATCCCATTCCGTACCATCCCAGGGATCCCATTCCATCCCATTCCATCCCATCCCATCGCAGGGATCCCATCCCATCCCATCCCACCCCATGCCATCCCATCCCATCCCATCCCATCCCATCCCATCCCATCCCGTCCCATCCCATCCCAGGCATCTCATCCCAGGGATTCCATCCCATCCCAGGTATCCCATCCCAACCAATCCCAACCCAGGGATCCCATCGCATCCCATCCCATCCCATCTCATCCCATCCCAGGGATCCCATCCCATCCCACGTATCCCATCCCATCCCAGGGATCCCGTCCCATCCATACCAATCCCATCCCATCCCACCCCATCCCATCCCATCCCATCCCATCCCATCCCATCCCATCCCATCCCATCCCATCCCATCCCATCCCATCCCATCCCATCCCATCCCATCCCATTGTAGCCCATCCCATCCCTTCCCACCCCATCCCATCCCGTCCCGTCCCATCACACCCCATCCCAGATATCCCATCCCAGGGATCCCATCCCATCCCAGGGATCCCATCCCATCCCAGGGATCCCATCCGATCCCATCCCATCCCATCCCATCGCATCCCATCCCAGGGATCCCATAGCAGAGATCCCATCCCATCCCCGGGTCCCCATCACAGGGATTCCATCCCATCCCAACCCATCCCATCCCATGGATACCATCCCATCCCAGAGATCCCATCGCAGGGATCCCATCCCATCCCGTCCCATCCCATCCTACCCCATCCCATCCCATCCCATCCCATCCCAGGGATCCCATCCCAGGTATCCCATCCCATCCCAGGGATCCCATTCCGTACCATCCCAGGGATCCCATTCCATCCCATCCCATCCCATCGCAGGGATCCCATTCCATCCCATCCCATCCCATCCCAGGGATCTCATCCCAGGGATTCCATCCCATCCCAGGTATCCCATCCCAACCAATCCCATCCCAGGGATCCCATCGCATCCCATCCCATCCCATCCCATCTCATCCCATCCCAGGGATCCCATCCCATCCCACGTATCCCATCCCATCTCATCCCGCGGATCCCATGCCATGGCATCCCATCCCATCCCATCCCATCCCATCCCAGGGATCCCGTCCCATCCAAACCCATCCCATCCCATCCCACCCCATCCCATCCCATCCCATCCCACCTCATCCCATCCCATCCCATCTCATCCCATCCCACGCATCCCATCCCATCCCATCTCATCCCAGGGATCCCATGCCATGGCGTCCCATCCCATCCCAGCCCAGGGATCCCATCCCATCCAAACCCATCCCATCCCATCCCAGGGATCCCATCCCAGGTATCCCATCCCATCCCAGGGATCCCATTCCGTACCATCCCAGGGATCCCATTCCATCCCATCCCATCCCATCGCAGGGATCCCATTCCATCCCATCCCATCCCATCCCAGGGATATCATCCCAGGGATTCCATCCCATCCCAGGTATCCCATCCCAACCAATCCCAACCCAGGGATCCCATCGCATCCCATCCCATCCCATCCCATCTCATCCCATCCCAGGGATCCCATCCCATCCCACGTATCCCATCCCATCCCATCTCATCGCGCGGATCCCATGCCATGGCATCCCATCCCATCCCATCCCATCCCATCCCATCCCATCCCATCCCAGGGATCCCGTCCCATCCAAACCCATCCCATCCCATCCCACCCCATCCCATCCCATACCATCCCATCTCATCCCATCCCATCCCATCTCATCCCATCCCACGGATCCCATCCCATCCCATCTCATCCCAGGGATCCCATGCCATGGCGTCCCATCCCATCCCAGCCCAGGGATCCCATCCCATCCAAACCCATCCCATCCCATCCCAGGGATCCCATCCAATCCCATCCCATCCCATCCCATCCCATCCCATCCCAGGAATCCCATCCCATCCCAGCGATCTCATCCCAGGGATTCCATCCCATCCCAGGTATCCCACCCCAACCAGTCCCAACCCAGGGATCCCATCCCACCCCATCCCATCCCATCCCATCCCATCCCATCCCATCCCAGGGATCCCAACCCATCCCACGTATCCCATCCCACCCCATCTCATCCCGCGGATCCCATGCCATGGCATCCCATCCCATCCCATCCCAGGGATCCCGTCCCATCCAAACCCATCCCATCCCATCCCATCCCATCCCATCCCATTGTAGGCCATCCCATCCCTTCCCACCCCATCCCATCCCAACCCGTCCCATCACATCCCATCCCAGATATCCCATCCCAGGGATCCCATCGTTCTTCTTGCGGGTGACCAGGTAAAGAGGGCTCACAATCTGGCTGTACTCAGGAATGTGCATTCTCCAAAAGCCTATGGCACCTAGGAAGGCTTGTGTTTCCTTCTTGCTGGTTGGTGGAGACATTGCAGTGATCTTATTGATGACCTCACTGGGGATCTGGCGCCGTCCATCTTGCCACTTTACTCCCAGGAACTGGATCTCTTGGGCAGGCCCTTTGACTTTGCTCTTTTTAATGGCGAAGCCGGCTCCCAGCAGAATCTCAATGATCTTTTCTCCTTTCTGAAATACTTCCATTGCCGTATCCCCCCACACAATGATGTCATCAATGTACTGCAGATGTTCTGGAGCTCCACCCTTCTCCAGTGTAGCCTGGATCAGCCCATGACAGATGGTGGGGCTGTGTTTCCACCCCTGGGGCAGTCGGTTCCACATGTATTGCACACCCCTCCAGGTGAAAGCGAACTGAGGCCTGCACTCTGCTGCCAGAGGAATGGAGAAGAATGCATTGGCGATGTCAATGGTGGCGTACCACTTTGCTGCCTTGGACTCCAGCTCGTACTGCAGTTCCAGCATGTCCGGCACGGCAGCGCTCAGCGGTGGAGTCACCTCATTCAGTGCACGATAGTCCACTGTCAATCTCCATTCTCCTTCAGATTTACGCACAGGCCAGATGGGGCTGTTGAAGGGTGAGTGGGTTTTGCTGACCACCCCTTGGCTCTCCAGCTCACGGATCATCTTGTGGATGGGGATCACGGCATCTCGATTCGTCCGGTACTGCCGGCGGTGCACTGTTGAGGTAGCAATTGGCACCTGTTGCTCTTTCACCCTGAGGAGTCCCACTGCAGATGGGTTTTCTGATAGCCCAGGCAGGGTGTTCAACTGCTTAATGCCCTCTGCTGCCACAGCAGCTATTCCAAAAGCCCACCTGAGTCCCTTTGGGTCTTTGTAATAGCCATTCCTGAGGAAGTCTATGCCTAGGATACATGGTGCCTCTGGGCCAGTCACAATTGGATGTTTCTGCCACTCTTTCCCAGTCAGGCTCACCTCAGCCTCCAGCAGAGTCAATTCCTGAGATCCCCCTGTAACCCCAGCAATTGAAACAGGTTCCTTTCCGACATGTCCTGATGGTATTAATGTACATTGTGAACCAGTGTCAACCAATGCTCTGTGTTCCTGTGGCTCTGATGTGCCAGGCCATCGGATCCACACCGTCCAAAAGATCCGGTTTTCCCGTGCCTCTCCCTGGCTAGAGGCAGGGCCCCTCTAGCCCTGGTTATTATTTCTCTCCTGGGCATACATACTGGAGGTTCCTTCAAGGGGATCTGACAGATCATCCTCCCTTCTGTAATACCCTGCACCTCCATGGGAGGCTGAGGCTACCCTCACTTTAGTGGAGTTCCCTCTGTTGGTGTTCCCCTCCCTGATTTGGCGCACCCGTGCTGCCAGGACGGAAGTGGGTTTCCCATCCCACCTTCTCATGTCTTCCCCGTGGTCACGTAGAAAAAACCACAGGTCAGCACGTGGGGTGTACCCTCTCTCCCTAGCTGGGGGGCGTTGGGCTCTACTTTTGGGGTCCATGACTCTCACTGGTGCTGCACTGATCTTCCTCACCTCTTCCCTTATCTCCTTCATCTCCTCCTTAAACTCCTCTCTGAGGTCCTTAGCCACAGCAGAGACATGAGCCTGCACTGGGCCAGCCATCATACTCTGATAATTCCTGAGCCTGTTGGCAACAGAACCCACTGTCACTTGGTTGGTATCAGCATCAATCATTGCAATAAAGGGGGTATATTGAGATGGGCCCAGGTTTGCCAGATTCCACAACATCTGCCCTGTGCACCTGACCTTGTCAGGGTCATTGTCATGCTGTCCATCCCTCCCAAAGAGCACCTCCAGTACTGCCACTTCTCTCAGCTTTTGGATCCCTTCCTCAAGGGTATTCCAACGTGTTCTCTGGTGGTACTCCTGCATTCTTTCCCTGTGGACAAATCTCTCTCTCACACTCATTAAAAGTCGCTCCCAGAGGGAAAGGAGACCTGTCTCCCTTACAAATACCTGGTCCACACCTGAGTCCTGGGTCAAGGCTCCCAAATTCCTTGCCTCAGTACCATCCAGTTGCACACCTGTACCCATAAGGTCCCAGACCCGCAGTAACCAGGTTGTAAAAGCCTCACGGCCCCGTCGTACAATGTCTTTTCGCAGGTTACGGAGACTCTCGTATGACAGGGACTCGGTGATGATCTCAACTTCTGGCTCCCCTGCTGGTTGTGAGGGGCCCCCTTCCTGACCCTTATTATCTAGGTGCCTTGTTTTCATCTTAGACTTCCTAGTTTCCACAGGGGCAACTGCTGCTGGCTGTGAGTGCCCTTGCAGTTCAGCTGGAACCTGGACAGATGTAACATCTGTGGGTCCCACTGCTGCACCACCAGAGTCTCCCTCTTTAAGGCAGGGGGAGGGTTTCTCACCAGCTGGGGAGAGGTACTCCTTCAGCATCTGGCCCATCTCACGTATCTCCTTTGCTAGCACCCCCACCCATTCTGGGTGGTTCCTTTCCGAGGTGGGCTGTGGAGCAGGGTCAAACTCTGGGGTAATATCCCTAGTCTCTGGGATAGGATCAGGCTCTGGGGTAACCTCCCTAGTCTCTGGGACAAGATCAGGCTCTGGGGTAACCTCCCTAGTCTCTGGGACAGGATCAGGCTCTGGGGTAACATCACTATTTCCTCGGGTAGGTATCAGGGCTGTTATCCAAGTCAATCTCCCCTTATCTCTGAATGTTAGATAGAACAGGTTTAACAGGGATATAAGCAACACTAGCCACAATATAATGTCATTAGCATTTAAAGTGGATTGGAACCCCTTGAAGACTGGTGGGGTGAACTTCAAAAACCCTGTGATGGGTTGAGAAAAAATTTCACCTGCTGCCACTTCCTCACAGTAAGTACCATTATTGAAGTAGCCCCAGAAACACACACTTAGAGTGTGATAGCTCTGAATCCATGTGGCCATCTTCCAGAGAAAATTAAAAATCCATGAATTCCTCAACTGATCAACCCACATAATAAACTGGATAATAGCCACAGTAACCTTGGTTATGAAACTCATGTTTAAAAAAAGGGCTTGCAAATGGGAGAGATATAGCAGTGACCACATGGAGGCCAATCCAGGGTAAGCTGGACAGCATGGTGTCACCTACCACAAGCTTGGGTAATTTAAGAACTGTTATCCCCTTTTCTACCCCTCTCTCAATGCCCTCAGGCAATGCCCCACGTTGGGCGCCAAAATCTGTCTCGGTTTGAAAGACAGGTATGGTCTAAGGAAAGGCAGGAGCCCCTTTTCTGCGATGCAGAGTGCAATCCCCCTCCCTTTTAATTATTTTAGGTCCAATTCAGACACCTTCAGGCAGGAGATATGGGGATGAGAATAACAGTTCTTTACTGGTATTTAACAAAGCAGAAAAAAAACAACAACAGCTATAAAAATTGGCAACAGAAACAGTCTAGCTCCACTCCAGTCCCTTCTGGCCGCAGGCCGTCTCCCTGTGCTGTTACCGGTGCTGTGGGGGCAGGGCAGGTCCCGCGCAGTTGAAGAGGGCTGGGTGATGGCGGCCGCGGCCCAGGGGAGAGAGAGGATGGGGAAAGTTACTCCCCCCTCACGGTGTTGGTCGTGGTGCTCAGCAGAGTGTCCGGAGGTAGTAGGGTGAGCTGGGAGAGCAGCGGAGCGATGTCCAAAGGCAGGGAGCGTGGATCTCAGCGCTGGGATGACAGGGGAAGATGCCAGAGCAGAGCCCAGGTTGTCTTCCCACTCCAGGAGCCAAGCGAGAGAGCGTCCCCCGCTCCAGACCCCCCTATCCCACCTTTCCTTTTCCGGTTCCCCCCCCTCCCCCTCCAGCCACCCCCCTACGAGAGAACATTATCTGTCGTTTTAAGGTGTAGCCACAATTAATTAGCATAACAATGGGAGAAATTCCACAGAAAGAAAAGCGAAGCATTCAACCCCCAACACCATCCTACCCCATCCCATCCCATCCTATCCCATCCCATCCCCTCCCATCCCTTCCTAGGGATCCCATACCAGGTATCCCATCCCATCCCAGGGATCCCATTCCGTACCATCCCAGGGATCCCATTTCATCCCATCCCATCCCATCGATCCCATCCCATCCCAACCCATTGTAGCCAATCCCATCCCATCCCACCCCATCCCATCCAATCCCATCCCATCCCATCGCAGGGATCCCATCCCATCCCGTCCCATCCCATCCCATCCCATCCCATCCCATCCCATCCCATCCCATCCCATCCCAGCGATCTCATCCCAGGGATTCCATCCCATCCCAGATATCCCAGCCCAACCAGTCACAACCCAGGGATCCCATCCCACCCCATCCCATCTCATCCCATCCCATCCCATCCCATCCCATCCCATCCCATCCCAGGGATCCCAACCCATCCCACGTATCCCATCCCATCCAAGGGATCCCATTCCGTACCATCCCAGGGATCCCATTTCATCCCATCCCATCCCATCGATCCCATCCAATCCCAACCCATTGTAGCCAATCCCATCCCATCCCACCCCATCCCATCCAATCCCATCCCATCCCATCGCAGGGATCCCATCCCATCCCGTCCCATCCCATCCCATCCCATCCCATCCCATCCCATCCCATCCCATCCCAGCGATCTCATCCCAGGGATTCCATCCCATCCCAGGTATCCCACCCCAACCAGTCCCAACCCAGGGATCCCATCCCACCCCATCCCATCCCATCCCATCCCATCCCATCCCATCCCATCCCATCCCATCCCAGGGATCCCAACCCATCCCACGTATCCCATCCCATCCCATCTCATCCCGCGGATCCCATGCCATGGCATCCCATCCCATCCCATCCCATCCCATCCCATCCCATCCCATCCCATCCCATCCCATCCCATCCCATCCCATCCCATCCCATCCCATCCCATCCCATTGTAGGCCATCCCATCCCTTCCCACCCCATCCCATCCCAACCCGTCCCATCACATCCCATCCCAGATATCCCATCCCAGGGATCCCATCGTTCTTCTTGCGGGTGACCAGGTAAAGAGGGCTCACAATCTGGCTGTACTCAGGAATGTGCATTCTCCAAAAGCCTATGGCACCTAGGAAGGCTTGTGTTTCCTTCTTGCTGGTTGGTGGAGACATTGCAGTGATCTTATTGATGACCTCACTGGGGATCTGGCGCCGTCCATCTTGCCACTTTACTCCCAGGAACTGGATCTCTTGGGCAGGCCCTTTGACTTTGCTCTTTTTAATGGCGAAGCCGGCTCCCAGCAGAATCTCAATGATCTTTTCTCCTTTCTGAAATACTTCCATTGCCGTATCCCCCCACACAATGATGTCATCAATGTACTGCAGATGTTCTGGAGCTCCACCCTTCTCCAGTGTAGCCTGGATCAGCCCATGACAGATGGTGGGGCTGTGTTTCCACCCCTGGGGCAGTCGGTTCCACATGTATTGCACACCCCTCCAGGTGAAAGCGAACTGAGGCCTGCACTCTGCTGCCAGAGGAATGGAGAAGAATGCATTGGCGATGTCAATGGTGGCGTACCACTTTGCTGCCTTGGACTCCAGCTCGTACTGCAGTTCCAGCATGTCCGGCACGGCAGCGCTCAGCGGTGGAGTCACCTCATTCAGTGCACGATAGTCCACTGTCAATCTCCATTCTCCTTCAGATTTACGCACAGGCCAGATGGGGCTGTTGAAGGGTGAGTGGGTTTTGCTGACCACCCCTTGGCTCTCCAGCTCACGGATCATCTTGTGGATGGGGATCACGGCATCTCGATTCGTCCGGTACTGCCGGCGGTGCACTGTTGAGGTAGCAATTGGCACCTGTTGCTCTTTCACCCTGAGGAGTCCCACTGCAGATGGGTTTTCTGATAGCCCAGGCAGGGTGTTCAACTGCTTAATGCCCTCTGCTGCCACAGCAGCTATTCCAAAAGCCCACCTGAGTCCCTTTGGGTCTTTGTAATAGCCATTCCTGAGGAAGTCTATGCCTAGGATACATGGTGCCTCTGGGCCAGTCACAATTGGATGTTTCTGCCACTCTTTCCCAGTCAGGCTCACCTCAGCCTCCAGCAGAGTCAATTCCTGAGATCCCCCTGTAACCCCAGCAATTGAAACAGGTTCCTTTCCGACATGTCCTGATGGTATTAATGTACATTGTGAACCAGTGTCAACCAATGCTCTGTGTTCCTGTGGCTCTGATGTGCCAGGCCATCGGATCCACACCGTCCAAAAGATCCGGTTTTCCCGTGCCTCTCCCTGGCTAGAGGCAGGGCCCCTCTAGCCCTGGTTATTATTTCTCTCCTGGGCATACATACTGGAGGTTCCTTCAAGGGGATCTGACAGATCATCCTCCCTTCTGTAATACCCTGCACCTCCATGGGAGGCTGAGGCTACCCTCACTTTAGTGGAGTTCCCTCTGTTGGTGTTCCCCTCCCTGATTTGGCGCACCCGTGCTGCCAGGACGGAAGTGGGTTTCCCATCCCACCTTCTCATGTCTTCCCCGTGGTCACGTAGAAAAAACCACAGGTCAGCACGTGGGGTGTACCCTCTCTCCCTAGCTGGGGGGCGTTGGGCTCTACTTTTGGGGTCCATGACTCTCACTGGTGCTGCACTGATCTTCCTCACCTCTTCCCTTATCTCCTTCATCTCCTCCTTAAACTCCTCTCTGAGGTCCTTAGCCACAGCAGAGACATGAGCCTGCACTGGGCCAGCCATCATACTCTGATAATTCCTGAGCCTGTTGGCAACAGAACCCACTGTCACTTGGTTGGTATCAGCATCAATCATTGCAATAAAGGGGGTATATTGAGATGGGCCCAGGTTTGCCAGATTCCACAACATCTGCCCTGTGCACCTGACCTTGTCAGGGTCATTGTCATGCTGTCCATCCCTCCCAAAGAGCACCTCCAGTACTGCCACTTCTCTCAGCTTTTGGATCCCTTCCTCAAGGGTATTCCAACGTGTTCTCTGGTGGTACTCCTGCATTCTTTCCCTGTGGACAAATCTCTCTCTCACACTCATTAAAAGTCGCTCCCAGAGGGAAAGGAGACCTGTCTCCCTTACAAATACCTGGTCCACACCTGAGTCCTGGGTCAAGGCTCCCAAATTCCTTGCCTCAGTACCATCCAGTTGCACACCTGTACCCATAAGGTCCCAGACCCGCAGTAACCAGGTTGTAAAAGCCTCACGGCCCCGTCGTACAATGTCTTTTCGCAGGTTACGGAGACTCTCGTATGACAGGGACTCGGTGATGATCTCAACTTCTGGCTCCCCTGCTGGTTGTGAGGGGCCCCCTTCCTGACCCTTATTATCTAGGTGCCTTGTTTTCATCTTAGACTTCCTAGTTTCCACAGGGGCAACTGCTGCTGGCTGTGAGTGCCCTTGCAGTTCAGCTGGAACCTGGACAGATGTAACATCTGTGGGTCCCACTGCTGCACCACCAGAGTCTCCCTCTTTAAGGCAGGGGGAGGGTTTCTCACCAGCTGGGGAGAGGTACTCCTTCAGCATCTGGCCCATCTCACGTATCTCCTTTGCTAGCACCCCCACCCATTCTGGGTGGTTCCTTTCCGAGGTGGGCTGTGGAGCAGGGTCAAACTCTGGGGTAATATCCCTAGTCTCTGGGATAGGATCAGGCTCTGGGGTAACCTCCCTAGTCTCTGGGACAAGATCAGGCTCTGGGGTAACCTCCCTAGTCTCTGGGACAGGATCAGGCTCTGGGGTAACATCACTATTTCCTCGGGTAGGTATCAGGGCTGTTATCCAAGTCAATCTCCCCTTATCTCTGAATGTTAGATAGAACAGGTTTAACAGGGATATAAGCAACACTAGCCACAATATAATGTCATTAGCATTTAAAGTGGATTGGAACCCCTTGAAGACTGGTGGGGTGAACTTCAAAAACCCTGTGATGGGTTGAGAAAAAATTTCACCTGCTGCCACTTCCTCACAGTAAGTACCATTATTGAAGTAGCCCCAGAAACACACACTTAGAGTGTGATAGCTCTGAATCCATGTGGCCATCTTCCAGAGAAAATTAAAAATCCATGAATTCCTCAACTGATCAACCCACATAATAAACTGGATAATAGCCACAGTAACCTTGGTTATGAAACTCATGTTTAAAAAAAGGGCTTGCAAATGGGAGAGATATAGCAGTGACCACATGGAGGCCAATCCAGGGTAAGCTGGACAGCATGGTGTCACCTACCACAAGCTTGGGTAATTTAAGAACTGTTATCCCCTTTTCTACCCCTCTCTCAATGCCCTCAGGCAATGCCCCACGTTGGGCGCCAAAATCTGTCTCGGTTTGAAAGACAGGTATGGTCTAAGGAAAGGCAGGAGCCCCTTTTCTGCGATGCAGAGTGCAATCCCCCTCCCTTTTAATTATTTTAGGTCCAATTCAGACACCTTCAGGCAGGAGATATGGGGATGAGAATAACAGTTCTTTACTGGTATTTAACAAAGCAGAAAAAAAACAACAACAGCTATAAAAATTGGCAACAGAAACAGTCTAGCTCCACTCCAGTCCCTTCTGGCCGCAGGCCGTCTCCCTGTGCTGTTACCGGTGCTGTGGGGGCAGGGCAGGTCCCGCGCAGTTGAAGAGGGCTGGGTGATGGCGGCCGCGGCCCAGGGGAGAGAGAGGATGGGGAAAGTTACTCCCCCCTCACGGTGTTGGTCGTGGTGCTCAGCAGAGTGTCCGGAGGTAGTAGGGTGAGCTGGGAGAGCAGCGGAGCGATGTCCAAAGGCAGGGAGCGTGGATCTCAGCGCTGGGATGACAGGGGAAGATGCCAGAGCAGAGCCCAGGTTGTCTTCCCACTCCAGGAGCCAAGCGAGAGAGCGTCCCCCGCTCCAGACCCCCCTATCCCACCTTTCCTTTTCCGGTTCCCCCCCCTCCCCCTCCAGCCACCCCCCTACGAGAGAACATTATCTGTCGTTTTAAGGTGTAGCCACAATTAATTAGCATAACAATGGGAGAAATTCCACAGAAAGAAAAGCGAAGCATTCAACCCCCAACACCATCCTACCCCATCCCATCCCATCCTATCCCATCCCATCCCCTCCCATCCCTTCCTAGGGATCCCATACCAGGTATCCCATCCCATCCCAGGGATCCCATTCCGTACCATCCCAGGGATCCCATTTCATCCCATCCCATCCCATCGATCCCATCCCATCCCAACCCATTGTAGCCAATCCCATCCCATCCCACCCCATCCCATCCAATCCCATCCCATCCCATCGCAGGGATCCCATCCCATCCCGTCCCATCCCATCCCATCCCATCCCATCCCATCCCATCCCATCCCATCCCATCCCAGCGATCTCATCCCAGGGATTCCATCCCATCCCAGATATCCCAGCCCAACCAGTCACAACCCAGGGATCCCATCCCACCCCATCCCATCTCATCCCATCCCATCCCATCCCATCCCATCCCATCCCAGGGATCCCAACCCATCCCACGTATCCCATCCCATCCAAGGGATCCCATTCCGTACCATCCCAGGGATCCCATTTCATCCCATCCCATCCCATCGATCCCATCCAATCCCAACCCATTGTAGCCAATCCCATCCCATCCCACCCCATCCCATCCAATCCCATCCCATCCCATCGCAGGGATCCCATCCCATCCCGTCCCATCCCATCCCATCCCATCCCATCCCATCCCATCCCATCCCATCCCAGCGATCTCATCCCAGGGATTCCATCCCATCCCAGGTATCCCACCCCAACCAGTCCCAACCCAGGGATCCCATCCCACCCCATCCCATCCCATCCCATCCCATCCCATCCCATCCCATCCCATCCCATCCCAGGGATCCCAACCCATCCCACGTATCCCATCCCATCCCATCTCATCCCGCGGATCCCATGCCATGGCATCCCATCCCATCCCATCCCATCCCATCCCATCCCATCCCATCCCATCCCATCCCATCCCATCCCATCCCATCCCATCCCATTGTAGGCCATCCCATCCCTTCCCACCCCATCCCATCCCAACCCGTCCCATCACATCCCATCCCAGATATCCCATCCCAGGGATCCCATCGTTCTTCTTGCGGGTGACCAGGTAAAGAGGGCTCACAATCTGGCTGTACTCAGGAATGTGCATTCTCCAAAAGCCTATGGCACCTAGGAAGGCTTGTGTTTCCTTCTTGCTGGTTGGTGGAGACATTGCAGTGATCTTATTGATGACCTCACTGGGGATCTGGCGCCGTCCATCTTGCCACTTTACTCCCAGGAACTGGATCTCTTGGGCAGGCCCTTTGACTTTGCTCTTTTTAATGGCGAAGCCGGCTCCCAGCAGAATCTCAATGATCTTTTCTCCTTTCTGAAATACTTCCATTGCCGTATCCCCCCACACAATGATGTCATCAATGTACTGCAGATGTTCTGGAGCTCCACCCTTCTCCAGTGTAGCCTGGATCAGCCCATGACAGATGGTGGGGCTGTGTTTCCACCCCTGGGGCAGTCGGTTCCACATGTATTGCACACCCCTCCAGGTGAAAGCGAACTGAGGCCTGCACTCTGCTGCCAGAGGAATGGAGAAGAATGCATTGGCGATGTCAATGGTGGCGTACCACTTTGCTGCCTTGGACTCCAGCTCGTACTGCAGTTCCAGCATGTCCGGCACGGCAGCGCTCAGCGGTGGAGTCACCTCATTCAGTGCACGATAGTCCACTGTCAATCTCCATTCTCCTTCAGATTTACGCACAGGCCAGATGGGGCTGTTGAAGGGTGAGTGGGTTTTGCTGACCACCCCTTGGCTCTCCAGCTCACGGATCATCTTGTGGATGGGGATCACGGCATCTCGATTCGTCCGGTACTGCCGGCGGTGCACTGTTGAGGTAGCAATTGGCACCTGTTGCTCTTTCACCCTGAGGAGTCCCACTGCAGATGGGTTTTCTGATAGCCCAGGCAGGGTGTTCAACTGCTTAATGCCCTCTGCTGCCACAGCAGCTATTCCAAAAGCCCACCTGAGTCCCTTTGGGTCTTTGTAATAGCCATTCCTGAGGAAGTCTATGCCTAGGATACATGGTGCCTCTGGGCCAGTCACAATTGGATGTTTCTGCCACTCTTTCCCAGTCAGGCTCACCTCAGCCTCCAGCAGAGTCAATTCCTGAGATCCCCCTGTAACCCCAGCAATTGAAACAGGTTCCTTTCCGACATGTCCTGATGGTATTAATGTACATTGTGAACCAGTGTCAACCAATGCTCTGTGTTCCTGTGGCTCTGATGTGCCAGGCCATCGGATCCACACCGTCCAAAAGATCCGGTTTTCCCGTGCCTCTCCCTGGCTAGAGGCAGGGCCCCTCTAGCCCTGGTTATTATTTCTCTCCTGGGCATACATACTGGAGGTTCCTTCAAGGGGATCTGACAGATCATCCTCCCTTCTGTAATACCCTGCACCTCCATGGGAGGCTGAGGCTACCCTCACTTTAGTGGAGTTCCCTCTGTTGGTGTTCCCCTCCCTGATTTGGCGCACCCGTGCTGCCAGGACGGAAGTGGGTTTCCCATCCCACCTTCTCATGTCTTCCCCGTGGTCACGTAGAAAAAACCACAGGTCAGCACGTGGGGTGTACCCTCTCTCCCTAGCTGGGGGGCGTTGGGCTCTACTTTTGGGGTCCATGACTCTCACTGGTGCTGCACTGATCTTCCTCACCTCTTCCCTTATCTCCTTCATCTCCTCCTTAAACTCCTCTCTGAGGTCCTTAGCCACAGCAGAGACATGAGCCTGCACTGGGCCAGCCATCATACTCTGATAATTCCTGAGCCTGTTGGCAACAGAACCCACTGTCACTTGGTTGGTATCAGCATCAATCATTGCAATAAAGGGGGTATATTGAGATGGGCCCAGGTTTGCCAGATTCCACAACATCTGCCCTGTGCACCTGACCTTGTCAGGGTCATTGTCATGCTGTCCATCCCTCCCAAAGAGCACCTCCAGTACTGCCACTTCTCTCAGCTTTTGGATCCCTTCCTCAAGGGTATTCCAACGTGTTCTCTGGTGGTACTCCTGCATTCTTTCCCTGTGGACAAATCTCTCTCTCACACTCATTAAAAGTCGCTCCCAGAGGGAAAGGAGACCTGTCTCCCTTACAAATACCTGGTCCACACCTGAGTCCTGGGTCAAGGCTCCCAAATTCCTTGCCTCAGTACCATCCAGTTGCACACCTGTACCCATAAGGTCCCAGACCCGCAGTAACCAGGTTGTAAAAGCCTCACGGCCCCGTCGTACAATGTCTTTTCGCAGGTTACGGAGACTCTCGTATGACAGGGACTCGGTGATGATCTCAACTTCTGGCTCCCCTGCTGGTTGTGAGGGGCCCCCTTCCTGACCCTTATTATCTAGGTGCCTTGTTTTCATCTTAGACTTCCTAGTTTCCACAGGGGCAACTGCTGCTGGCTGTGAGTGCCCTTGCAGTTCAGCTGGAACCTGGACAGATGTAACATCTGTGGGTCCCACTGCTGCACCACCAGAGTCTCCCTCTTTAAGGCAGGGGGAGGGTTTCTCACCAGCTGGGGAGAGGTACTCCTTCAGCATCTGGCCCATCTCACGTATCTCCTTTGCTAGCACCCCCACCCATTCTGGGTGGTTCCTTTCCGAGGTGGGCTGTGGAGCAGGGTCAAACTCTGGGGTAATA
This sequence comes from Sturnus vulgaris, assembly GCF_052056855.1. Classification (NCBI taxonomy): domain Eukaryota; kingdom Metazoa; phylum Chordata; class Aves; order Passeriformes; family Sturnidae; genus Sturnus; species Sturnus vulgaris. The sequence continues at coordinate 8,641,189 of NC_142282.1, read as the reverse complement.
TCCCTAGTCTCTGGGATAGGATCAGGCTCTGGGGTAACCTCCCTAGTCTCTGGGACAAGATCAGGCTCTGGGGTAACCTCCCTAGTCTCTGGGACAGGATCAGGCTCTGGGGTAACATCACTATTTCCTCGGGTAGGTATCAGGGCTGTTATCCAAGTCAATCTCCCCTTATCTCTGAATGTTAGATAGAACAGGTTTAACAGGGATATAAGCAACACTAGCCACAATATAATGTCATTAGCATTTAAAGTGGATTGGAACCCCTTGAAGACTGGTGGGGTGAACTTCAAAAACCCTGTGATGGGTTGAGAAAAAATTTCACCTGCTGCCACTTCCTCACAGTAAGTACCATTATTGAAGTAGCCCCAGAAACACACACTTAGAGTGTGATAGCTCTGAATCCATGTGGCCATCTTCCAGAGAAAATTAAAAATCCATGAATTCCTCAACTGATCAACCCACATAATAAACTGGATAATAGCCACAGTAACCTTGGTTATGAAACTCATGTTTAAAAAAAGGGCTTGCAAATGGGAGAGATATAGCAGTGACCACATGGAGGCCAATCCAGGGTAAGCTGGACAGCATGGTGTCACCTACCACAAGCTTGGGTAATTTAAGAACTGTTATCCCCTTTTCTACCCCTCTCTCAATGCCCTCAGGCAATGCCCCACGTTGGGCGCCAAAATCTGTCTCGGTTTGAAAGACAGGTATGGTCTAAGGAAAGGCAGGAGCCCCTTTTCTGCGATGCAGAGTGCAATCCCCCTCCCTTTTAATTATTTTAGGTCCAATTCAGACACCTTCAGGCAGGAGATATGGGGATGAGAATAACAGTTCTTTACTGGTATTTAACAAAGCAGAAAAAAAACAACAACAGCTATAAAAATTGGCAACAGAAACAGTCTAGCTCCACTCCAGTCCCTTCTGGCCGCAGGCCGTCTCCCTGTGCTGTTACCGGTGCTGTGGGGGCAGGGCAGGTCCCGCGCAGTTGAAGAGGGCTGGGTGATGGCGGCCGCGGCCCAGGGGAGAGAGAGGATGGGGAAAGTTACTCCCCCCTCACGGTGTTGGTCGTGGTGCTCAGCAGAGTGTCCGGAGGTAGTAGGGTGAGCTGGGAGAGCAGCGGAGCGATGTCCAAAGGCAGGGAGCGTGGATCTCAGCGCTGGGATGACAGGGGAAGATGCCAGAGCAGAGCCCAGGTTGTCTTCCCACTCCAGGAGCCAAGCGAGAGAGCGTCCCCCGCTCCAGACCCCCCTATCCCACCTTTCCTTTTCCGGTTCCCCCCCCTCCCCCTCCAGCCACCCCCCTACGAGAGAACATTATCTGTCGTTTTAAGGTGTAGCCACAATTAATTAGCATAACAATGGGAGAAATTCCACAGAAAGAAAAGCGAAGCATTCAACCCCCAACACCATCCTACCCCATCCCATCCCATCCTATCCCATCCCATCCCCTCCCATCCCTTCCTAGGGATCCCATACCAGGTATCCCATCCCATCCCATCCCAGGGATCCCATTCCGTACCATCCCAGGGATCCCATTTCATCCCATCCCATCCCATCGATCCCATCCCATCCCAACCCATTGTAGCCAATCCCATCCCATCCCACCCCATCCCATCCAATCCCATCCCATCCCATCGCAGGGATCCCATCCCATCCCGTCCCATCCCATCCCATCCCATCCCATCCCATCCCATCCCAGCGATCTCATCCCAGGGATTCCATCCCATCCCAGATATCCCAGCCCAACCAGTCACAACCCAGGGATCCCATCCCACCCCATCCCATCTCATCCCATCCCATCCCATCCCATCCCATCCCATCCCATCCCAGGGATCCCAACCCATCCCACGTATCCCATCCCATCCAAGGGATCCCATTCCGTACCATCCCAGGGATCCCATTTCATCCCATCCCATCCCATCGATCCCATCCAATCCCAACCCATTGTAGCCAATCCCATCCCATCCCACCCCATCCCATCCAATCCCATCCCATCCCATCGCAGGGATCCCATCCCATCCCGTCCCATCCCATCCCATCCCATCCCATCCCATCCCATCCCATCCCAGCGATCTCATCCCAGGGATTCCATCCCATCCCAGGTATCCCACCCCAACCAGTCCCAACCCAGGGATCCCATCCCACCCCATCCCATCCCATCCCATCCCATCCCATCCCATCCCAGGGATCCCAACCCATCCCACGTATCCCATCCCATCCCATCTCATCCCGCGGATCCCATGCCATGGCATCCCATCCCATCCCATCCCATCCCATCCCATCCCATCCCATCCCATTGTAGGCCATCCCATCCCTTCCCACCCCATCCCATCCCATCCCGTCCCATCACATCCCATCCCAGATATCCCATCCCAGGGATCCCATCCCATCCCAGGGATCCCATCCAATCCCATCCCATCCCATCCAATCCCATCCCATCCCATCCCATCCCATACCATCCCATCCCATCCCATCCCATCCCATCCCATCCCAGGGATCCCATACCAGAGATCCCATCCCCAGGTCCCCATCCCAGGGATTCCATCCCATCCCAACCCATCCCATCCCATCCTACCCCATCCCATCCCATCCTATCCCATCCCATCCCATCCCATCCCATCCCATCCCATCCCATCCCATCCCATCCCATCCCATCCCATCCCATCCCATCCCATCCTAGGGATCCCATACCAGGTATCCCATCCCATCCCAGGGATCCCATTCCGTACCATCCCAGGGATCGTATTTCATCCCATCCCATCCCATCGATCCCATCCCATCCCAACCCATCGTAGCCAATCCCATCCCATCCCACCCCATCCCATCCCATCCCATCCCATCCCATCCCATCCAATCCCAGGGACACCATCCCAGGGATACCATACCATCCCATCCCATCGCAGGGATCCAATCCCATCCCATCCCATCACATCCCATCACAGCGATCTCATCCCAGGGATTCCATCCCATCCCAGGTATCCCATCCCAACCAATCCTAACCCAGGGATCTCATCCCATCCAATCCCAGGGATCCCATCCCACCCCATCCCATCTCACCCCATCCCATCCCAGGGATCACATCCCATCCCACGGATCCCATCCCATCCCATCCCAGGCATCCCATCCGATCCCATCAAAGGGATCCCATCCCATCCCATCCCAGGGATCCCATCCCATCCCATCCCATCCCAGGGATCCCATCCCATCCCATCCAATCCCATCCCATCACATCCCATCCCAGGGATCCCATCCCATGGAACCCATCCCAACCCAGGGATCCCATCCCATTCCAACCCATCCAATCCCATCCCAGGGATCCCATCCCAGAGATTCCATCCCATCCCAGGGATGCCATCCCAGGGATTCGATCCCATCCCAGGGATCCCATCCTATCCCAGGGATCCCATCCCAGGGATCCCATCCCAGGGATCCCATCCCATACCAGGGATCCCATCCCATCCCATCCCATCCCATCCCATCCCAGGGATCCCATACCAGGGATCCCATCCCATCCCCGGGTCCCCATCCCAGGGATTCCATCCCATCCCAACCCATCCCATCCCATGGATACCATCCGATCCCGGAGATCCCATCCCAGGGATCCCATCCCAGGGATCCCATCCCATCCCAACCCATCCCATCCCATCCTACCCCATCCCATCCCATCCTATCCCATCCCATCCCATCCCATCCCATCTCATCCCATCCCATCGTAGGGATCCCATACCAGGTATCCCATCCCAGGGATCCCATACCGTACCACCCCAGGGATCCCATTCCATCCCATCCCATCCCATCGATCCCATCCCATCCCAAACCATTGTAGCCAATCCCATCTCATCCCACCCCATCCCATCCCATCCCATCCCATCCCATCCCATCCCAGGGATCCCAACCCATCCCACGTATCCCATCCCATCCCATCTCATCCCGCGGATCCCATGCCATGGCATCCCATCCCATCCCATCCCATCCCATCCCATCCCATCCCATCCCATTGTAGGCCATCCCATCCCTTCCCACCCCATCCCATCCCATCCCGTCCCATCACATCCCATCCCAGATATCCCATCCCAGGGATCCCATCCCATCCCAGGGATCCCATCCAATCCCATCCCATCCCATCCAATCCCATCCCATCCCATCCCATCCCATCCCATACCATCCCATCCCATCCCATCCCATCCCATCCCAGGGATCCCATACCAGAGATCCCATCCCCAGGTCCCCATCCCAGGGATTCCATCCCATCCCAACCCATCCCATCCCATCCTACCCCATCCCATCCCATCCTATCCCATCCCATCCCATCCCATCCCATCCCATCCCATCCCATCCCATCCCATCCCATCCCATCCCATCCCATCCCATCCTAGGGATCCCATACCAGGTATCCCATCCCATCCCAGGGATCCCATTCCGTACCATCCCAGGGATCCTATTTCATCCCATCCCATCCCATCGATCCCATCCCATCCCAACCCATCGTAGCCAATCCCATCCCATCCCACCCCATCCCATCCCATCCCATCCCATCCCATCCCATCCAATCCCAGGGACACCATCCCAGGGATACCATACCATCCCATCCCATCGCAGGGATCCAATCCCATCCCATCCCATCACATCCCATCACAGCGATCTCATCCCAGGGATTCCATCCCATCCCAGGTATCCCATCCCAACCAATCCTAACCCAGGGATCTCATCCCATCCAATCCCAGGGATCCCATCCCACCCCATCCCATCTCACCCCATCCCATCCCAGGGATCACATCCCATCCCACGGATCCCATCCCATCCCATCCCAGGCATCCCATCCGATCCCATCAAAGGGATCCCATCCCATCCCATCCCAGGGATCCCATCCCATCCCATCCCATCCCAGGGATCCCATCCCATCCCATCCAATCCCATCCCATCACATCCCATCCCAGGGATCCCATCCCATGGAACCCATCCCAACCCAGGGATCCCATCCCATTCCAACCCATCCAATCCCATCCCAGGGATCCCATCCCAGAGATTCCATCCCATCCCAGGGATGCCATCCCAGGGATTCGATCCCATCCCAGGGATCCCATCCTATCCCAGGGATCCCATCCCAGGGATCCCATCCCAGGGATCCCATCCCATAGCAGGGATCCCATCCCATCCCATCCCATCCCATCCCATCCCATCCCATCCCATCCCATCCCATCCCAGGGATCCCATACCAGGGATCCCATCCCATCCCCGGGTCCCCATCCCAGGGATTCCATCCCATCCCAACCCATCCCATCCCATGGATACCATCCGATCCCAGAGATCCCATCCCAGGGATCCCATCCCAGGGATCCCATCCCATCCCAACCCATCCCATCCCATCCTACCCCATCCCATCCCATCCTATCCCATCCCATCCCATCCCATCCCATCTCATCCCATCCCATCGTAGGGATCCCATACCAGGTATCCCATCCCAGGGATCCCATACCGTACCACCCCAGGGATCCCATTCCATCCCATCCCATCCCATCGATCCCATCCCATCCCAAACCATTGTAGCCAATCCCATCTCATCCCACCCCATCCCATCCCATCCCATCCCATCCCATCCCATCCCATCCCATCCCATCCCATCCCATCCCATCCCAGGGACACCATCCCAGGGATAACATACCATCCCAACCCATCCCATCCCATCCGATCCCATCCCAGGGATCCCATCCCATACCATCCCATCCCATCGCAGGGATCCCATCCCATCCCATTCCATCCCATCCCATCACATCCCATCCCAGCGATCTCATCCCAGGAATTCCATCCCATCCCTGTGATCCCATCCCATCCCACCCATTCCCATCCCCGGAATCCCATCCCATCACATCCCACGGATCCCATAACATCCCAGGGATCCCATCCCATCCCATCCCATCCCATCCCATCCCATCCCAGGGATCCCATCCCAGGTATTCCATCCCATCCCAGGTATTCCATCCCATACGAGGGATCACATCCCATGGATCCCATCCCAGGGATCCCAACCCTTCCCAGCTATCCCATCCCAGGGATTCCATCCCATCCCAGGGATCCCATTTTATCTGTTCCCATCACAGGGATCCCATCCCATCCCAGGGATCCCATCCCATCCCAACCCATCCCATCCCATCCCACCCCATCACATTCCATCCCATCCCATGGATCCCATCCCATCCCAGGGATCCCATCCCATTCCATCCCATCCCATCGCAGGGATCCCATCCCATCCCATCCCGTCCCATCCCATCCCACCCCATGCCATCCCATCCCATCCCATCCCATCCCATCCCATCCCATCCCAGGGATCTCATCCCAGGGATTCCATCCCATCCCAGGTATCCCATCCCAACCAATCCCAACCCAGGGATCCCATCCCACCCCATCCCATCCAATCCCATCCCATCCCATCCCAGGGACACCATCCCAGGGATACCATACCATCCCATCCCATCGCAGGGATCCCATCCCACCCCATCCCATCCCACCCCATCCCATCCCATCCCATCCCATCCCATCCCATCCCATCCCATCCCATCCCATCCCATCCCATCCCATCCCATCCCATCCCAGCGATCTCATCCCAGGGATTCCATCCCATCCCAGGTATCCCATCCCAACCAGTCCCAACCCAGGCATCCCATCCCATCTCATCCCATCCCATCCCAGGGATCCCATCCCATCCCACGTATCCCATCCCATCCCATCTCATCCCGCGGATCCCATGCCATGGCATCCCATCCCATCCCATCCCATCCCATCCCATCCCATCCCATCCCATCCCAGGGATCCCATCCCATCCAAACCCATCCCATCCCATCCCATCCCATCCCATCCCATCCCATCCCATCCCATCCCATCCCATTGTAGCCCATCCCATCCCTTCCCACCCCATCCTATCCCATCCCGTCCCATCACATCCCATCCCAGATATCCCATCCCAGGGATCCCATCCCAGGGATCCCATCCCATCCCATCGCAGGGATCCCATCCCATCCCATCCCATCCCATCACATCCCATCCCATCCCAGCGATCTCATCTCAGGGATTCCATCCCATCCCAGGTATCCCATCCCAACCAATCCTAACCCAGGGATCCCATCCCATCCAATCCCAGGGATCCCATCCCATCCCATCCCATCTCACCCCATCCCATCCCAGGGATCACATCCCATCCCACGGATCCCATCCCATCCCAGGCATCCCATCCGATCCCATCCAAGGATCCCATCCCATCCCATCCCATCCGATCCCATCCAAGGATCCCATCCCAGGGATCCCATCCCATCCCATCCCATCCCATCCCAGGGATCCCATCCCATCCCATCCCATCCCATCCCATCCCAGGGATCCCATCCCATGGAACCCATCCCAACCGAGGGATCCCATCCCATTCCAACCCATCCAATCCCATACCAGGGATCCCATCCCAGAGATTCCATCCCATCCTAGGGATGCCATCCCAGGGATTCGATCCCAACCCAGGGATCCCATCCTATCCCAGGGATCCCATCCCAGGGATTCCATCCCATCCCAGGGATCCCATCCCATACGAGGGATCACATTCCAGGGATCCCATCCCAGGGATCCCATCCCATCCCATCCAATCCCATCCCATCCCATCCCATCCCTACCCATCCCATCCCATCCCATCCCATCCCATCCAATCCCAGGGATCCCATCCCATCCCATCCCATCCCATCTCACCCCATCCCATCCCAGGGATCACATCCCATCCCACGGATCCCATCCCATCCCATCCCAGGCATCCCATCCGATCCCATCCCAGGGATCCCATCCCATACCATCCCATCCCATTGCAGGGATCCCATCCCATCCCATCCCATCACATCCCATCCGAGCGATCTCATCCCAGGGATTCCATCCCATCCCTGTGATCCCATCCCATCCCACCCATTCCCATCCCAGGAATCCCATCCCATCACATCCCACGGATCCCATAACATCCCAGGGATCCCATCCCATCCCATTCCAGGGATCCCATCCCAGGGATCCCATCCCATCCCAGGGATCCCATCCCATCCCAACTTATCCCATCCCATCCTCTCCCATCCCAGGGATCCTATCCCATCCCAAGTAACCCATCCCATGGATCCCATCCCAGGGAGGCCATCCCATCCCAGGGATCCCAACCCATCCCAGGGATCCCATCCCATCCCATCCGATCCCATCCCAGGGATCCCATCCCATGGAACCCATCCAAATCCAGGGATCCCATCCCATCCCATCCCATCCCATCCCCGGGATCCCATTCCAGGGATTCCATCCCATCCCGGGGATACCAACCCATACGAGGGATCACAATCCAGGGATCCCATCCCTGGGATCCCATCTCATCCCATCCCAGGGATCCAATCCCATCCCATCCCATCCCATCCCAGGGATCCCATACCAGGTATCCCATCCCATCCCAGGGATCCCATTCCGTACCATCCCAGGGATCCCATTCCATCCCATCCCATCCCATCCCATCGCAGGGATCCCATCCCATCCCATCCCGTCCCATCCCATCCCACCCCATGCCATCCCATCCCATCCCATCCCATCCCATCCCATCCCATCCCATCCCAGGGATCTCATCCCAGGGATTCCATCCCATCCCAGGTATCCCATCCCAACCAATCCCAACCCAGGGATCCCATCCCACCCCATCCCATCCAATCCCATCCCATCCCATCCCAGGGACACCATCCCAGGGATACCATACCATCCCATCCCATCGCAGGGATCCCATCCCACCCCATCCCATCCCATCCCATCCCATCCCAGCGATCTCATCCCAGGGATTCCACCCCATCCCAGGTATCCCATCCCAACCAGTCCCAACCCAGGGATCCCATCCCATCCCATCTCATCCCATCCCATCCCAGGGATCCCATCCCATCCCACGTATCCCATCCCATCCCATCTCATAGCGCGGATCCCATGCCATGGCATCCCATCCCATCCCATCCCATCCCATCCCATCCCAGGGATCCCATCCCATCCAAACCCATCCCATCCCATCCCATCCCATCCCATCCCATCCCATCCCATCCCATCCCATCCCATTGTAGCCCATCCCATCCCTTCCCACCCCATCCTATCCCATCCCGTCCCATCACATCCCATCCCAGATATCCCATCCCAGGGATCCCATCCCAGGGATCCCATCCCATCCCATCGCAGGGATCCCATCCCATCCCATCCCATCCCATCCCATCACATCCCATCCCAGCGATCTCATCTCAGGGATTCCATCCCATCCCAGGTATCCCATCCCAACCAATCCTAACCCAGGGATCCCATCCCATCCAATCCCAGGGATCCCATCCCATCCCATCCCATCCCATCCCATCCCATCTCACCCCATCCCATCCCAGGGATCACATCCCATCCCACGGATCCCATCCCATCCCCGGCATCCCATCCGATCCCATCCAAGGATCCCATCCCATCCCATCCCATCCCATCCCATCCAAGGATCCCATCCCAGGGATCCCATCCCATCCCATCCCATCCCAGGGATCCCATCCCATCCCTTCCCATCCCGTCCCAGGGATCCCATCCCATGGAACCCATCCCAACCGAGGGTTCCCATCCCATTCCAACCCATCCAATCCCATACCAGGGATCCCATCCCAGAGATTCCATCCCATCATAGGGATGCCATCCCAGGGATTCGATCCCAACCCAGGGATCCCATCCTATCCCAGGGATCCCATCCCAGGGATTCCATCCCATCCCAGGGATCCCATCCCATACGAGGGATCACATTCCAGGGATCCCATCCCAGGGATCCCATCCCATCCCAGGCATCCCATCCCATCCCAGGGATCCCATCCCATCCCAGGGATCCCATCCCATCCCATCCCAAGGATCCCATCCCATCCCAGCTATCCCACCCCAGGGATTCCATCCCATCCCAGGGATCCCTTTTCATCTGTTCCCATCCCAGGGATCCCATACCAGGGATCCCATCCCATCCCAGGGATCCCAACCCATCCCAGGGATCCCATCCCATCCCAACCCATCCCAGGGATCCCATCCCATCCCAGGGATCACATTCCAGGGATCCCATCCCAGGGATCCCATCCCATCCCAGGGATCCCATCCCATCCCATCCCATCCCAGGGATCCCATACCAGGGATCCCATCCCATCCCCGGGTCCCCATCCCAGGGATTCCATCCAATCCCAACCCATCCCATCCCATGGAGACCATTCGATCCCAGAGATCCCATCCCAGGGATCCCATCCCATCCCAGGGATCCCATCCCATCCCAACCCATCCCATCCCATCCTGCCCCATCCCATCCCATCCTATCCCATCGCATCCCATCCCATCCCATCCCATCCTAGGGATCCCATACCAGGTATCCCATCCCATCCCAGGGATCCCATTCCGTACCATCACAGGGATCCCTTTCCATCCCATCCCATCCCATCCCATCGATCCCATCCCATCCCAACGCATTGTAGCCAATCCCATCCCATCCCATCCCATCCCATCCCATCCCATCCCACCCCATCCCATCCCATCCCATCCCATCCCATCCCATCCCATCCCATCGCATCCCATCCCATCCCATCCCATCCCAGGGACACCATCCCAGGGATACCATACCATCCCAACCCATCCCATCCAATCCCATCCCATCCCATCCCTACCCATCCCATCCCATCCCATCCCATCCAATCCCAGGGATCCCATCCCATCCCATCCCATCCCATCTCACCCCATCCCATCCCAGGGATCACATCCCATCCCACGGATCCCATCCCATCCCATCCCAGGCATCCCATCCGATCCCATCCCAGGGATCCCATCCCATACCATCCCATCCCATCGCAGGGATCCCATCCCATCACATCCCATCCGAGCGATCTCATCCCAGGGATTCCATCCCATCCCTGTGATCCCATCCCATCCCACCCATTCCCATCCCAGGAATCCCATCCCATCACATCCCACGGATCCCATAACATCCCAGGGATCCCATCCCATCCCATCCCATTCCAGGGATCCCATCCCAGGGATCCCATCCCATCCCAGGGATCCCATCCCATCCCAACTTATCCCATCCCATCCTCTCCCATCCCAGGGATCCTATCCCATCCCAAGTAACCCATCCCATGGATCCCATCCCAGGGAGGCCATCCCATCCCAGGGATCCCAACCCATCCCAGGGATCCCATCCCATCCCATCCGATCCCATCCCAGGGATCCCATCCCAACCCATGCCATCCCATCCAATCCCATCCCATTCCATCCCATCCCATCCCATCCCATCCCATCCCATCCCATCCCATCCCATCCCATCCCAGGGATCCCATCACAGGGTTCCCATCTCATCCCAGGGATCCAATCCCAGCGATCCTATCCCATCCCAACCCATCCCATCCCATCCCATCCCATCCCATCCCATCCCATCCCATCCCATCCCATCCCATCCCATCCCATTGATCCCATCCCATCCCAACCCATTCTAGCCCATCCCATCCCATCCAATCCCATCCCATGCAATCACATCCGATCCCATCCCATGTATCCCATCCCATGGATACCATCCGATCCCATCCCAGCGCAGGGATCCCATCCCATCCCATCCCATCCCATCCCATCCCATCCCATCCCATCCCAGCGATCTCATCCCAGGTATTCCATCCCATCACAGGGATCCCATCCCAACAAATCCCATCACAGGGATCCCATCCCACCACAGGGATCCCATCCCATCCCAGTGAGACCATCCCATCCAATCCCATCCCATCCCATCCATTCCCATCACAGGAATCAAATCCCATCCCATTCCAGGGATCCCATCCCATTCCAGGGATCCCATCCCATCCCATTCCATCCCATCCCATCCCATCCCATCCCATCCCATCCCATCCCATCCCATCCCATCCCATCCCATCCCAGGGATCCCATCCCATCCCAGGGATAACATCCCAGGGATCCCATCCCATCCCAGGGATAACATCCCAGGGATCCCATCCCATCCCAGGGATCCCATCCCATTCCATCCGATCCCATCTCATCCCAGGGATCACATCCCATCCCAGGGATCCCATGTTAGAGATCTCATCCCATCTCACGGATGCCATCCCAGGGATTCGATCCCAACGCAGGAATCCCATACTATCCCAGGGATACCATCCCATCCCATCCCCAGAATCCCATCCAATTCCAGGGATCCCAACCCATCCCAGTGAACACATCCCATCCCAGGGATCCCATCCCATCCCAGGGATCCCATCCCATCCCATCCCAGGGATCCCATCCGATCCTATCCCAGGGATCCCATCCCATCCCATCCCATCCCATCCCATCCCATCCCATCCCAGGCATCCCATCCCATCCCATCCGATCCCATCCGATCCCATCCCAGGTATCCCATCCCAGGGATCCCATCCCATCCCATCCCATCCCATATCATCCCTGCTATCTCATGCCAGGTATTCCATCCCATCCCAGGGATCCCATCCCAACCAATCTCATCGCTGGGATACCATCCCATCCCATCCCAGGGATCCCATCCCATCCCAGGGATCCCATCCCATCCCATCCCATCCCATTCCATTCCATTCCATTCCATCCCATCCCACCCCATCCCATCCCATCCAATCCCATCCCATCCCATCCCATCCCATCCCATCCCATCCCATCCCATCCCAGGGATCCCATGCCATCGAAGGGATCCCATCCCATCCCGTCCCATCCCATCCTACCCCATCCCATCCCATCCCATCCCATCCCAGGGATCCCATACCAGGTATCCCATCCCATCCCAGGGATCCCATACCGTACCATCCCAGGGATCCCATTCCATCCCATCCCATCCCATCCCATCCCATCCCATCCCATCCCATCCCATCCCAGGGATCCCATCCCATCCCAACCCATTGTAACCAATCCCATCCCACCCCATCCCATCCAATCCCATCCCATCCCATCCCATCCCAGGGACACCATCCCAGGGATACCATACCATCCCATCCCATCGCAGGGATCCCATCCCATCCCATCCCAGCGATCTCATCCCAGGGATTCCATCCCATCCCAGGTATCCCATCCCAACCAATCCCAGCCCAGGGATCCCATCCCGTCCCATCCAATCCTAGGGATCCCATCCCATCCCATCCCATCTCACCCCATCCCATCCCAGGGATCCCATCCCATCACACGGATCCCATCCCATCTCATCCCAGGCATCCCATCCGATCCCATCCAAGGGATCCCATCCCATCGCATCCGATCCCATCCCAGGTATCCCATCCCAGGGATCCCATCCCATCCCATCCCATCCCATCCCATCCCATCCCATCCCATATCATCCCTGCTATCTCATGCCAGGTATTCCATCCCAGCCAAGGGATCCCATCCCATCCCATCCCATCGGATCCCATCCCAGGGATCCCATCCCATCCCATCGAATCCCATCCCATACCATCCAATCCCATCCCATCCCATCCCATCCAAGGGATCCCATCACAGGGATCCCATCCCATCCCAGGGGTCCCATCCCAGGGATCCCATCCCAGGGATCCCATCCCATCCCCTCCCCTCCCATCCCATCGATCCCATCCCATCCCATCCCAACCCATTCTAGCCCATCCCATCCCATCCCATCCCATCCCATCCCATCCCATCCCAGGGATCCCATCCCATCCCAACCCATCCCATCCCATCCTACGCCATCCCATCCCTTCCTATCCCATCCCATCCCATCCCATCCCATCCCATCCCATCCCATCCCATCCCATCCCATCCCATCCCATCCTAGGGATCCCATACCAGGTACCCCATCCCATCCCAGGTACCCCATCCCATCCCAGGGATCCCATCCCATCCCAACCCATCCCATCCCATCCTGCCCCATCCCATCCCATCCTATCCCATCCCGTCCCGTCCCATCCCATCCCATCCCATCCCATCCCATCCCATCCCATCCCATCCCATCCCATCCTAGGGATCCCATCCCAGGTATCCCATCCCATCCCAGGGATCCCATTCCGTACCATCCCAGGGATCCCATTCCATCCCATCCCATCCCATCGGTCCCATCCCATCCCAACCCATTGTAGCCAATCCCATCCCATCCCACCCCATCCCATCCCATCCAATCCCATCCCATTCCATCCTATCCCATCCCATCCCAGGGACACCATCCCAGGCATACCATACCATCCCATCCCATCGCAGGGATCCCATCCCATCCCATCACATCCCATCCCAGCGATCTCATCCCAGGTATTCCATCCCATGCCAGGTATCCCATCCCAACCAATCCCAACCCAGGGATCCCATCCCATCCCATCCAATCCCAGGGATCCCATCCCATCCCATCCCATCCCATCCCATCTCACCCCATCCCATCCCAGGGATCCCATCCCATCCCACGGATCCCATCCCATCCCATCCCATCCCAGGCATCCCATCCGATCCCATCCAAGTGATCCCATCCCATCGCATCCCATCCCATCCCAGGGATCCCATCCTATCCCATCCAATCCCATCCGATCCCATCCCAGGTATCCCATCCCAGGGATCCCATCCCATCCCATCCCATCCCATCCCATCCCATCCCATCCCATCCCATATGATCCCTGCTATCTAATGCCAGGTGTTCCATCCCAACCAAGGGATCCCATCCCATCCAATCCCATCCCAGGGATACCATCCCATCCCATCACAGGGATCCCATCCCATCCCAGGGATCCCATCCCATCCCATCCCATCGGATCCCATCCCAGGGATCCCATCCCATCCCATCGAATCCCATCCCATACCATCCAATCCCATCCCATCCCATCCCATCCCATCCAAGGGATCCCATCACAGGGATCCCATCCCATCCCAGGGATCCCATCCCAGGGATCCCATCCCAGGGATCCCATCCCATCCCCTCCCCTCCCATCCCATCGATCCCATCCCATCCCAACCCATTCTAGCCCATCCCATCCCATCCCATCCCATCCCATCCCATCCCATCCCATCCCAGGGATCCCATCCCATCCCAACCCATCCCATCCCATCCTACGCCATCCCATCCCTTCCTATCCCATCCCATCCCATCCCATCCCATCCCATCCCATCCCATCCCATCCCATCCCATCCTAGGGATCCCATACCAGGTACCCCATCCCATCCCAGGTACCCCATCCCATCCCAGGGATCCCATCCCATCCCAACCCATCCCATCCCATCCTGCCCCATCCCATCCCATCCTATCCCATCCCGTCCCGTCCCATCCCATCCCATCCCATCCCATCCCATCCCATCCCATCCCATCCCATCCCATCCCATCCCATCCCATCCTAGGGATCCCATCCCAGGTATCCCATCCCATCCCAGGGATCCCATTCCGTACCATCCCAGGGATCCCATTCCATCCCATCCCATCCCATCGGTCCCATCCCATCCCAACCCATTGTAGCCAATCCCATCCCATCCCACCCCATCCCATCCCATCCAATCCCATCCCATCCCATCCTATCCCATCCCATCCCAGGGACACCATCCCAGGCATACCATACCATCCCATCCCATCGCAGGGATCCCATCCCATCCCATCACATCCCATCCCAGCTATCTCATCCCAGGTATTCCATCCCATGCCAGGTATCCCATCCCAACCAATCCCATCCCAGGGATCCCATCCCATCCCAACCCATCCCATCCCATCCTACGCCATCCCATCCCTTCCTATCCCATCCCATCCCATCCCATCCCATCCCATCCCATCCCATCCTAGGGATCCCATACCAGGTACCCCATCCCATCCCAGGTACCCCATCCCATCCCAGGGATCCCATCCCATCCCAACCCATCCCATCCCATCCTGCCCCATCCCATCCCATCCTATCCCATCCCGTCCCGTCCCATCCCATCCCATCCCATCCCATCCCATCCCATCCCATCCCATCCCATCCCATCCCATCCCATCCCATCCTAGGGATCCCATCCCAGGTATCCCATCCCATCCCAGGGATCCCATTCCGTACCATCCCAGGGATCCCATTCCATCCCATCCCATCCCATCGGTCCCATCCCATCCCAACCCATTCTAGCCCATCCCATCCCAGGGACACCATCCCAGGCATACCATACCATCCCATCCCATCGCAGGGATCCCATCCCATCCCATCACATCCCATCCCAGCGATCTCATCCCAGGTATTCCATCCCATGCCAGGTATCCCATCCCAACCAATCCCATCCCAGGGATCCCATCCCATCCCAACCCATCCCATCCCATCCTACGCCATCCCATCCCTTCCTATCCCATCCCATCCCATCCCATCCCATCCCATCCCATCCCATCCCATCCCATCCCATCCCATCCCATCCCATCCTAGGGATCCCATACCAGGTACCCCATCCCATCCCAGGTACCCCATCCCATCCCAGGGATCCCATCCCATCCCAACCCATCCCATCCCATCCTGCCCCATCCCATCCCATCCTATCCCATCCCGTCCCGTCCCATCCCATCCCATCCCATCCCATCCCATCCCATCCCATCCCATCCCATCCCATCCCATCCCATCCCATCCCATCCCATCCTAGGGATCCCATCCCAGGTATCCCATCCCATCCCAGGGATCCCATTCCGTACCATCCCAGGGATCCCATTCCATCCCATCCCATCCCATCGGTCCCATCCCATCCCAACCCATTCTAGCCCATCCCATCCCATCCCATCCCATCCCATCCCATCCCATCCCATCCCATCCCATCCCATCCCAGGGATCCCATCCCATCCCAACCCATCCCATCCCATCCTACGCCATCCCATCCCTTCCTATCCCATCCCATCCCATCCCATCCCATCCCATCCCATCCCATCCCATCCCATCCCATCCTAGGGATCCCATACCAGGTACCCCATCCCATCCCAGGTACCCCATCCCATCCCAGGGATCCCATCCCATCCCAACCCATCCCATCCCATCCTGCCCCATCCCATCCCATCCTATCCCATCCCGTCCCGTCCCATCCCATCCCATCCCATCCCATCCCATCCCATCCCATCCCATCCCATCCCATCCCATCCCATCCCATCCCATCCCATCCTAGGGATCCCATCCCAGGTATCCCATCCCATCCCAGGGATCCCATTCCGTACCATCCCAGGGATCCCATTCCATCCCATCCCATCCCATCGGTCCCATCCCATCCCAACCCATTGTAGCCAATCCCATCCCATCCCACCCCATCCCCTCCCATCCAATCCCATCCCATCCCATCCTATCCCATCCCATCCCAGGGACACCATCCCAGGCATACCATACCATCCCATCCCATCGCAGGGATCCCATCCCATCCCATCACATCCCATCCCAGCGATCTCATCCCAGGTATTCCATCCCATGCCAGGTATCCCATCCCAACCAATCCCAACCCAGGGATCCCATCCCATCCCATCCAATCCCAGGGATCCCATCCCATCCCATCCCATCCCATCCCATCTCACCCCATCCCATCCCAGGGATCCCATCCCATCCCACGGATCCCATCCCATCCCATCCCATCCCAGGCATCCCATCCGATCCCATCCAAGGGATCCCATCCCATCGCATCCCATCCCATCCCAGGGATCCCATCCTATTCCATCCAATCCCATCCGATCCCATCCCAGGTATCCCATCCCAGGGATCCCATCCCATCCCATCCCATCCCATCCCATCCCATCCCATATGATCCCTGCTATCTAATGCCAGGTGTTCCATCCCAACCAAGGGATCCCATCCCATCCAATCCCATCCCAGGGATACCATCCCATCCCATCACAGGGATCCCATCCCATCCCAGGGATCCCATCCCATCCCATCCCATCGGATTCCATCCCAGGGATCCCATCCCATCCCATCGAATCCCATCCCATACCATCCAATCCCATCCCATCCCATCCCATCCCATCCAAGGGATCCCATCACAGGGATCCCATCCCATCCCAGGGATCCCATCCCAGGGATCCCATCCCAGGGATCCCATCCCATCCCCTCCCCTCCCATCCCATCGATCCCATCCCATCCCAACCCATTCTACCCCATCCCATCCCATCTGATCCCATCCCATCCCATCCCATCCCATCCCATCCCATCCCATCCCATCCCAGGGATCCCATCCCATCCCAACCCATCCCTTCCCATCCTACCCCATCCCATCCCATCCCATCCTATCCCATCCCATCCCATCCCATCCCATCCCATCCCATCCCATCCCATCCCATCCCATCCCAGGGATCCCATCGCATCCCCGGGATCCCATCCCAGGGATTCCATCCCATCCCATACGAGGGATCACATTCCAGGGATCCCATCGCTAGGATCCCATCTCATCCCATCCCAGGGATCCAATCCCATCCCATCTCATCCCAGGGATCGCATAAGATCCCATCCAACGGTTCCCAACCCATCCCAACCTATCCCATCCCATGGATCCCATCCTAGGGATCCCATCCCAGGGATCCCATCCCATCCCAGGGATGCCATCCCATCCCATCCCATCCCAGGGATCCCATCCCATTCCATCCCATCCCAGGGATCCCATCCCATCGCATCCCATCCCATCCCATCACATCGCATCCCATCCCATCCTATCCCATCCCTTCCCATCCCATCCCAGGGATCCCATCCCATCCCGTCCCATCCCATCCCATCCCATCCCATCCCATCCCATCCCATCCCATCCCATCCCATCCCATCCCATCCCAGATATCCCATCCCTGGTATCCCATCCCATCCCAGGGAGCCCATCCCATCCCATCCCATCCCATCCCAGGGATCCCATCCCAGGGAGCCCATCCCATCCCATCCCATACCAGTGATCCCATCCCATGGAACCCATCCCAACCCAGGGATCCCATCCCATTCCAACCCATCCCATCCCATCCCAGGGATCCCATCCCACCCCAGCTATCCCACCCCAGGGATTCCATCCCATCCCAGGGATCCCATTTCATCTGTTCCCATCCCAGGGATCCCATAACAGGGATCCCATCCCCGGGTCCCCAACCCAGGGATTCCATCCCATCCCAACCCATCCCATCCCAGGGATCCCATCCCATTCCATCCCAGGGATCCCATCCCATCCCATCCCAGGAATTCCATCCCATCCCAACCCATCCCATCCCATCCTACCCCATCCCATCCTATCCCATCCCATCCCATCCCATCCCATCCCATCCCATCCCATCCCATCCCATCCCATCCCATCCCATCCCATCCTAGGGATCCCATAGCAGGTATCCCATCCCATCCCAGGGATCCCATTCCGTACCATCCCAGGGATCCCATTTCATCCCATCCCATCCCATCCCATCGCAGGGATCCCATCCCATCCCATCCCGTCCCATCCCATCCCACCCCATGCCATGCCATCCCATCCCATCCCATCCCATCCCATCCCATCCCATCCCATCCCATCCCATCCCAGGGATTCCATCCCATCCCAGGTATCCCATCCCAACCAATCCCAACCCAGGGATCCCATCCCGTCCCATCCAATCCCAGGGATCCCATCCCATCCCATCCCATCGCATCCCATCCCATCCCAGGGATCCCATCCTATCCCATCCAATCCCATCCGATCCCATCCCAGGTATCCCATCCCAGGGATCCCATCCCATCCCATCCCATCCCATCCCATATCATCCCTGCTATCTCATGCCAGGTATTCCATCCCAACCATGGGATCCCATCCCAACCAATCCCATCCCAGGGATACCATCCCATCCCATCACAGGGATCCCATCCCATCCCAGGGATCCCATCCCATCCCATCCCATCGGATCCCATCCCAGGGATCCCATCCCATCCCATCGAATCCCATCCCATACCATCCAATCCCATCCCATCCCATCCCAGGGATCCCATCCCAGGGATCCCATCCCATCCCCTCCCCTCCCATCCCATCGATCCCATCCCATCCCAACCCATTCTAGCCCATCCCATCCCATCTGATCCCATCCCATCCCATCCCATCCCATCCCATCCCATCCCATCCCATCCCATCCCATCCCATCCCAGGCATCCCATCCCATCCCAACCCATCCCATCCTACCCCATCCTATCCCATCCTATCCCATCCCATCCCATCCCATCCCATCCCATCCCATCCCATCCCATCCCATTCCATCCCTGGGATCCCATCCCAGGGATTCCATCCCATCCCAGGGATCCAATCCCATCCCATCTCATCCCAGGGATGCCATAAGATCCCATCCAACGGTTCCCAACCCATCCCAACCCATCCCATCCCATGGATCCCATACCAGGGATCCCATCCCAGGGATCCCATCCCATCCCAGGGATGCCATCCCATCCCATTCCATCCCATCCCAGGGATCCCATCCCATCGCATCCCATCCCATCCCATCCCATCGCATCCCATCCCATCCTATCCCATCCCTTCCCATCCCATCCCATCCCAGGGATCCCATCCCAACCCAGGAATAACATCCCAGGGATCCCATCCCATCCCATCCCATCCCATCCCAACCCATCCCATCCCATCCCATCCCATCCCATCCCATCCCATCCCAGATATCCCATCCCAGGTATCCCATCCCATCCCAGGGAGCCCATCCCATCCCATCCCAGTGATCCCATCCGATCCCATCCCATCCCATCCCAGGGATCCCATCCCATGAAACCCATCCCAACCCAGGGATCCCATCCCATTCCAACCCATCCCATCCCAGGGATCCCATCCCAGAGATTCCATCCCATCCCAGGGATGCCATCCCAGGGATTCGATCCCAACCCAGGGATCCCATCCTATCCCATCGAATCCCATCCCAGGGATTCCATCCCATCCCAGGGATCCCATCCCATCCAAGGGATCCCATCACAGGGATCCCATCCCATCCCAGGGATCCCATCCCAGGGATCCCATCCCAGGGATCCCATCCCATCCCCTCCCCTCCCATCCCATCGATCCCATCCCATCCCAACCCATTCTAGCCCATCCCATCCCATCTGATCCCATCCCATCCCATCCCATCCCATCCCATCCCATCCCAGGGATCCCATCCCATCCCAACCCATCCCTTCCCATCCTACCCCATCCCATCCCATCCTATCCCATCCCATCCCATCCCATCCCATCCCATCCCATCCCATCCCAGGGATCCCATCGCATCCCCGGGATCCCATCCCAGGGATTCCATCCCATCCCAGGGATCCCATCCCATACGAGGGATCACATTCCAGGGATCCCATCGCTAGGATCCCATCTCATCCCATCCCAGGGATCCAATCCCATCCCATCTCATCCCAGGGATCGCATAAGATCCCATCCAACGGTTCCCAACCCATCCCAACCTATCCCATCCCATGGATCCCATCCTAGGGATCCCATCCCGGGGATCCCATCCCATCCCAGGGATGCCATCCCATCCCATCCCATCCCAGGGATCCCATCCCATTCCATCCCATCCCAGGGATCCCATCCCATCGCATCCCATCCCATCCCATCACATCGCATCCCATCCCATCCTATCCCATCCCTTCCCATCCCATCCCATCCCAGGGATCCCATCCCATCCCGTCCCATCCCGTCCCGTCCCATCCCATCCCATCCCATCCCATCCCATCCCATCCCATCCCATCCCATCCCATCCCATCCCATCCCAGATATCCCATCCCTGGTATCCCATCCCATCCCAGGGAGCCCATCCCATCCCATCCCATCCCATCCCATCCCATCCCATCCCAGGGATCCCATCCCAGGGAGCCCATCCCATCCCATCCCATACCAGTGATCCCATCCCATGGAACCCATCCCAACCCAGGGATCCCATCCCATTCCAACCCATCCCATCCCATCCCAGGGATCCCATCCCAGAGATTCCATGCCATCCCAGGGATGCCATCCCAGGGATTCGATCCCAACCCAGGGATCCCATCCTATCCCAGGGATCCCATCCCAGGGATTCCATCCCATCCCAGGGATCCCATCCCATCCCAGGCATCCCATCCCATCCCAGGGATCCCATCCCATCCCAGGGATCCCATCCCATCCCAACCCAGGGATCCCATCCCATCCCAGCTATCCCACCCCAGGGATTCCATCCCATCCCAGGTATCCCAACCCATCCCAGGGATCCCATCCCATCCCATCCCAGGGATCCCATCCCACCCCAGCTATCCCACCCCAGGGATTCCATCCCATCCCAGGGATCCCATTTCATCTGTTCCCATCCCAGGGATCCCATAACAGGGATCCCATCCCCGGGTCCCCATCCCAGGGATTCCATCCCATCCCAACCCATCCCATCCCAGGGATCCCATCCCATTCCATCCCAGGGATCCCATCCCATCCCATCCCAGGAATTCCATCCCATCCCAACCCATCCCATCCCATCCTACCCCATCCCATCCTATCCCATCCCATCCCATCCCATCCCATTCCATCCCATCCCATCCCATCCCATCCCATCCCATCCCATCCCATCCTAGGGATCCCATAGCAGGTATCCCATCCCATCCCAGGGATCCCATTCCGTACCATCCCAGGGATCCCATTTCATCCCATCCCATCCCATCGATCCCATCCCATCCCAACCCATTGTAGCCAATCCCATCCCATCCCACCCCATCCCATCCAATCCCATCCCATCCCATCCCATCCCATCCCATCCCATCCCATCACATCCCATCCCAGGGATTCCATCCCATCCCAGGTATCCCATCCCAACCAATCCCAACCCAGGGATCCCATCCCGTCCCATCCAATCCCAGGGATCCCATCCCATCCCATCCCATCCCATCCCATCGCATCCCATCCCATCCCAGGGATCCCATCCTATCCCATCCAATCCCATCCGATCCCATCCCAGGTATCCCATCCCAGGGATCCCATCCCATCCCATCCCATCCCATCCCATCCCATCCCATCCCATCCCATCCCATCCCATTGATCCCATCCCATCCCAACCCATTCTAGCCCATCCCATCCCATCCAATCCCATCCCATGCAATCACATCCGATCCCATCCCATGTATCCCATCCCATGGATACCATCCGATCCCATCCCAGCGCAGGGATCCCATCCCATCCCATCCCATCCAATCCCATCCCATCCCAGCGATCTCATCCCAGGTATTCCATCCCATCACAGGGATCCCATCCCAACAAATCCCATCACAGGGATCCCATCCCACCACAGGGATCCCATCCCATCCCAGTGAGACCATCCCATCCAATCCCATCCCATCCCATCCATTCCCATCACAGGAATCCCATCCCATCCCATTCCAGGGATCCCATCCCATTCCAGGGATCCCATCCCATCCCATTCCATCCCATCCCATCCCAGGGATAACATCCCAGGGATCCCATCCCATCCCAGGGATAACATCCCAGGGATCCCATCCCATCCCAGGGATCCCATCCCATTCCATCCGATCCCATCTCATCCCAGGGATCACATCCCATCCCAGGGATCCCATGTTAGAGATCTCATCCCATCTCACGGATGCCATCCCAGGGATTCGATCCCAACGCAGGAATCCCATACTATCCCAGGGATCCCATCCCATCCCATCCCCAGAATCCCATCCGATTCCAGGGATCCCAACCCATCCCAGTGAACACATCCCATCCCAGGGATCCCATCCCATCCCAGGGATCCCATCCCATCCCATCCCAGGGATCCCATCCGATCCTATCCCAGGGATCCCATCCCATCCCATCCCATCCCATCCCATCCCAGGCATCCCATCCCAACCCATCCCATCCCATCCCATCCCATCCCATCCCATCCCATCCCAGATATCCCATCCCAGGTATCCCATCCCATCCCAGGGAGCCCATCCCATCCCATCCCAGTGATCCCATCCGATCCCATCCCATCCCATCCCAGGGATCCCATCCCATGAAACCCATCCCAACCCAGGGATCCCATCCCATTCCAACCCATCCCATCCCAGGGATCCCATCCCAGAGATTCCATCCCATCCCAGGGATGCCATCCCAGGGATTCGATCCCAACCCAGGGATCCCATCCTATCCCATCGAATCCCATCCCAGGGATTCCATCCCATCCCAGGGATCCCATCCCATCCAAGGGATCCCATCACAGGGATCCCATCCCATCCCAGGGATCCCATCCCAGGGATCCCATCCCAGGGATCCCATCCCATCCCCTCCCCTCCCATCCCATCGATCCCATCCCATCCCAACCCATTCTAGCCCATCCCATCCCATCTGATCCCATCCCATCCCATCCCATCCCATCCCATCCCATCCCAGGGATCCCATCCCATCCCAACCCATCCCTTCCCATCCTACCCCATCCCATCCCATCCTATCCCATCCCATCCCATCCCATCCCATCCCATCCCATCCCATCCCATCCCATCCCATCCCATCCCATCCCATCCCATCCCATCCCATCCCAGGGATCCCATCGCATCCCCGGGATCCCATCCCAGGGATTCCATCCCATCCCAGGGATCCCATCCCATACGAGGGATCACATTCCAGGGATCCCATCGCTAGGATCCCATCTCATCCCATCCCAGGGATCCAATCCCATCCCATCTCATCCCAGGGATCGCATAAGATCCCATCCAACGGTTCCCAACCCATCCCAACCTATTCCATCCCATGGATCCCATCCTAGGGATCCCATCCCGGGGATCCCATCCCATCCCAGGGATGCCATCCCATCCCATCCCATCCCAGGGATCCCATCCCATTCCATCCCATCCCAGGGATCCCATCCCATCGCATCCCATCCCATCCCATCGCATCCCATCCCATCCCATCACATCGCATCCCATCCCATCCTATCCCATCCCTTCCCATCCCATCCCATCCCAGGGATCCCATCCCATCCCGTCCCATCCCGTCCCGTCCCATCCCATCCCATCCCATCCCATCCCATCCCATCCCATCCCATCCCATCCCATCCCAGATATCCCATCCCTGGTATCCCATCCCATCCCAGGGAGCCCATCCCATCCCATCCCATCCCATCCCATCCCATCCCAGGGATCCCATCCCAGGGAGCCCATCCCATCCCATCCCATACCAGTGATCCCATCCCATGGAACCCATCCCAACCCAGGGATCCCATCCCATTCCAACCCATCCCATCCCATCCCAGGGATCCCATCCCAGAGATTCCATGCCATCCCAGGGATGCCATCCCAGGGATTCGATCCCAACCCAGGGATCCCATCCTATCCCAGGGATCCCATCCCAGGGATTCCATCCCATCCCAGGGATCCCATCCCATCCCAGGCATCCCATCCCATCCCAGGGATCCCATCCCATCCCAGGGATCCCATCCCATCCCAACCCAGGGATCCCATCCCATCCCAGCTATCCCACCCCAGGGATTCCATCCCATCCCAGGTATCCCATTTCATCTGTTCCCATCCCAGGGATCCCATACCAGGGATCCCATCCCATCCCAGGGATCCCAACCCATCCCAGGGATCCCATCCCATCCCATCCCAGGGATCCCATCCCACCCCAGCTATCCCACCCCAGGGATTCCATCCCATCCCAGGGATCCCATTTCATCTGTTCCCATCCCAGGGATCCCATAACAGGGATCCCATCCCCGGGTCCCCATCCCAGGGATTCCATCCCATCCCAACCCATCCCATCCCAGGGATCCCATCCCATTCCATCCCAGGATTCCCATCCCATCCCATCCCAGGAATTCCATCCCATCCCAACCCATCCCATCCCATCCTACCCCATCCCATCCTATCCCATCCCATCCCATCCCATCCCATCCCATCCCATCCCATCCCATCCCATCCCATCCCATCCCATCCCATCCCATCCCATCCTAGGGATCCCATAGCAGGTATCCCATCCCATCCCAGGGATCCCATTCCGTACCATCCCAGGGATCCCATTTCATCCCATCCCATCCCATCGATCCCATCCCATCCCAACCCATTGTAGCCAATCCCATCCCATCCCACCCCATCCCATCCAATCCCATCCCATCCCATCCCATCCCATCCCATCACATCCCATCCCAGGGATTCCATCCCATCCCAGGTATCCCATCCCAACCAATCCCAACCCAGGGATCCCATCCCGTCCCATCCAATCCCAGGGATCCCATCCCATCCCATCCCATCCCATCGCATCCCATCCCATCCCAGGGATCCCATCCTATCCCATCCAATCCCATCCGATCCCATCCCAGGTATCCCATCCCAGGGATCCCATCCCATCCCATCCCATCCCATCCCATCCCATCCCATCCCATTGATCCCATCCCATCCCAACCCATTCTAGCCCATCCCATCCCATCCAATCCCATCCCATGCAATCACATCCGATCCCATCCCATGTATCCCATCCCATGGATACCATCCGATCCCATCCCAGCGCAGGGATCCCATCCCATCCCATCCCATCCAATCCCATCCCATCCCAGCGATCTCATCCCAGGTATTCCATCCCATCACAGGGATCCCATCCCAACAAATCCCATCACAGGGATCCCATCCCACCACAGGGATCCCATCCCATCCCAGTGAGACCATCCCATCCAATCCCATCCCATCCCATCCATTCCCATCACAGGAATCCCATCCCATCCCATTCCAGGGATCCCATCCCATTCCAGGGATCCCATCCCATCCCATTCCATCCCATCCCATCCCATCCCATCCCATCCCATCCCATCCCATCCCATCCCAGGGATCCCATCCCATCCCAGGGATAACATCCCAGGGATCCCATCCCATCCCAGGGATAACATCCCAGGGATCCCATCCCATCCCAGGGATCCCATCCCATTCCATCCGATCCCATCTCATCCCAGGGATCACATCCCATCCCAGGGATCCCATGTTAGAGATCTCATCCCATCTCACGGATGCCATCCCAGGGATTCGATCCCAACGCAGGAATCCCATACTATCCCAGGGATCCCATCCCATCCCATCCCCAGAATCCCATCCGATTCCAGGGATCCCAACCCATCCCAGTGA
Source organism: Sturnus vulgaris (assembly GCF_052056855.1). NCBI lineage: Eukaryota > Metazoa > Chordata > Aves > Passeriformes > Sturnidae > Sturnus > Sturnus vulgaris. The sequence goes on along the minus strand of NC_142282.1, from coordinate 8,614,185 downwards.
ACACATCCCATCCCAGGGATCCCATCCCATCCCAGGGATCCCATCCCATCCCATCCCAGGGATCCCATCCGATCCTATCCCAGGGATCCCATCCCATCCCATCCCATCCCATCCCATCCCAGGCATCCCATCCCATCCCATCCGATCCCATCCGATCCCATCCGATCCCATCCCAGGTATCCCATCCCAGGGATCCCATCCCATCCCATCCCATCCCATATCATCCCTGCTATCTCATGCCAGGTATTCCATCCCATCCCAGGGATCCCATCCCAACCAATCTCATCGCTGGGATACCATCCCATCCCATCCCAGGGATCCCATCCCATCCCAGGGATCCCATCCCATCCCATCCCATCCCATTCCATTCCATTCCATTCCATTCCATCCCATCCCACCCCATCCCATCCCATCCAATCCCATCCCATCCCATCCCATCCCATCCCATCCCATCCCATCCCATCCCATCCCATCCCAGGGATCCCATGCCATCGAAGGGATCCCATCCCATCCCGTCCCATCCCATCCTACCCCATCCCATCCCATCCCATCCCAGGGATCCCATACCAGGTATCCCATCCCATCCCAGGGATCCCATACCGTACCATCCCAGGGATCCCATTCCATCCCATCCCATCCCATCCCATCCCATCCCAGGGATCCCATCCCATCCCAACCCATTGTAGCCAATCCCATCCCACCCCATCCCATCCAATCCCATCCCATCCCATCCCATCCCAGGGACACCATCCCAGGGATACCATACCATCCCATCCCATCGCAGGGATCCCATCCCATCCCATCCCAGCGATCTCATCCCAGGGATTCCATCCCATCCGAGGTATCCCATCCCAACCAATCCCAGCCCAGGGATCCCATCCCGTCCCATCCAATCCTAGGGATCCCATCCCATCCCATCCCATCTCACCCCATCCCATCCCAGGGATCCCATCCCATCCCATCACACGGATCCCATCCCATCCCATCCCAGGCATCCCATCCCATCCCATCCAAGGGATCCCATCCCATCGCATCCGATCCCATCCCAGGTATCCCATCCCAGGGATCCAATCCCATCCCATCCCATCCCATCCCATCCCATCCCATATCATCCCTGCTATCTCATGCCAGGTATTCCATCCCATCCAAGGGATCCCATCCCATCCCATCCCATCGGATCCCATCCCAGGGATCCCATCCCATCCCATCGAATCCCATCCCATACCATCCAATCCCATCCCATCTCATCCCATCCCAGGGATCCAATCCCATCCCATCTCATCCCAGGGATCGCATAAGATCCCATCCAACGGTTCCCAACCCATCCCAACCTATCCCATCCCATGGATCCCATCCTAGGGATCCCATCCCGGGGATCCCATCCCATCCCAGGGATGCCATCCCATCCCATCCCATCCCATCCCAGGGATCCCATCCCATTCCATCCCATCCCAGGGATCCCATCCCATCGCATCCCATCCCATCCCATCACATCGCATCCCATCCCATCCTATCCCATCCCTTCCCATCCCATCCCATCCCAGGGATCCCATCCCATCCCGTCCCATCCCGTCCCGTCCCATCCCATCCCATCCCATCCCATCCCATCCCATCCCATCCCATCCCAGATATCCCATCCCTGGTATCCCATCCCATCCCAGGGAGCCCATCCCATCCCATCCCATCCCATCCCATCCCATCCCAGGGATCCCATCCCAGGGAGCCCATCCCATCCCATCCCATACCAGTGATCCCATCCCATGGAACCCATCCCAACCCAGGGATCCCATCCCATTCCAACCCATCCCATCCCATCCCAGGGATCCCATCCCAGAGATTCCATGCCATCCCAGGGATGCCATCCCAGGGATTCGATCCCAACCCAGGGATCCCATCCTATCCCAGGGATCCCATCCCAGGGATTCCATCCCATCCCAGGGATCCCATCCCATCCCAGGCATCCCATCCCATCCCAGGGATCCCATCCCATCCCAGGGATCCCATCCCATCCCAACCCAGGGATCCCATCCCATCCCAGCTATCCCACCCCAGGGATTCCATCCCATCCCAGGTATCCCATTTCATCTGTTCCCATCCCAGGGATCCCATACCAGGGATCCCATCCCATCCCAGGGATCCCAACCCATCCCAGGGATCCCATCCCATCCCATCCCATCCCAGGGATCCCATCCCACCCCAGCTATCCCACCCCAGGGATTCCATCCCATCCCAGGGATCCCATTTCATCTGTTCCCATCCCAGGGATCCCATAACAGGGATCCCATCCCCGGGTCCCCATCCCAGGGATTCCATCCCATCCCAACCCATCCCATCCCAGGGATCCCATCCCATTCCATCCCAGGGATCCCATCCCATCCCATCCCAGGAATTCCATCCCATCCCAACCCATCCCATCCCATCCTACCCCATCCCATCCTATCCCATCCCATCCCATCCCATCCCATCCCATCCCATCCCATCCTAGGGATCCCATAGCAGGTATCCCATCCCATCCCAGGGATCCCATTCCGTACCATCCCAGGGATCCCATTTCATCCCATCCCATCCCATCGATCCCATCCCATCCCAACCCATTGTAGCCAATCCCATCCCATCCCACCCCATCCCATCCAATCCCATCCCATCCCATCCCATCCCATCCCATCACATCCCATCCCAGGGATTCCATCCCATCCCAGGTATCCCATCCCAACCAATCCCAACCCAGGGATCCCATCCCGTCCCATCCAATCGCAGGGATCCCATCCCATCCCATCCCATCCCATCCCATCCCATCGCATCCCATCCCATCCCAGGGATCCCATCCTATCCCATCCAATCCCATCCGATCCCATCCCATCCCAGGGACACCATCCCAGGCATACCATACCATCCCATCCCATCGCAGGGATCCCATCCCATCCCATCACATCCCATCCCAGCTATCTCATCCCAGGTATTCCATCCCATGCCAGGTATCCCATCCCAACCAATCCCATCCCAGGGATCCCATCCCATCCCAACCCATCCCATCCCATCCTACGCCATCCCATCCCTTCCTATCCCATCCCATCCCATCCCATCCCATCCCATCCCATCCCATCCTAGGGATCCCATACCAGGTACCCCATCCCATCCCAGGTACCCCATCCCATCCCAGGGATCCCATCCCATCCCAACCCATCCCATCCCATCCTGCCCCATCCCATCCCATCCTATCCCATCCCGTCCCGTCCCATCCCATCCCATCCCATCCCATCCCATCCCATCCCATCCCATCCCATCCCATCCCATCCTAGGGATCCCATCCCAGGTATCCCATCCCATCCCAGGGATCCCATTCCGTACCATCCCAGGGATCCCATTCCATCCCATCCCATCCCATCGGTCCCATCCCATCCCAACCCATTCTAGCCCATCCCATCCCAGGGACACCATCCCAGGCATACCATACCATCCCATCCCATCGCAGGGATCCCATCCCATCCCATCACATCCCATCCCAGCGATCTCATCCCAGGTATTCCATCCCATGCCAGGTATCCCATCCCAACCAATCCCATCCCAGGGATCCCATCCCATCCCAACCCATCCCATCCCATCCTACGCCATCCCATCCCTTCCTATCCCATCCCATCCCATCCCATCCCATCCCATCCCATCCCATCCCATCCCATCCCATCCCATCCCATCCCATCCCATCCTAGGGATCCCATACCAGGTACCCCATCCCATCCCAGGTACCCCATCCCATCCCAGGGATCCCATCCCATCCCAACCCATCCCATCCCATCCTGCCCCATCCCATCCCATCCTATCCCATCCCGTCCCGTCCCATCCCATCCCATCCCATCCCATCCCATCCCATCCCATCCCATCCCATCCCATCCCATCCCATCCTAGGGATCCCATCCCAGGTATCCCATCCCATCCCAGGGATCCCATTCCGTACCATCCCAGGGATCCCATTCCATCCCATCCCATCCCATCGGTCCCATCCCATCCCAACCCATTCTAGCCCATCCCATCCCATCCCATCCCATCCCATCCCATCCCATCCCATCCCATCCCAGGGATCCCATCCCATCCCAACCCATCCCATCCCATCCTACGCCATCCCATCCCTTCCTATCCCATCCCATCCCATCCCATCCCATCCCATCCCATCCCATCCCATCCCATCCCATCCTAGGGATCCCATACCAGGTACCCCATCCCATCCCAGGTACCCCATCCCATCCCAGGGATCCCATCCCATCCCAACCCATCCCATCCCATCCTGCCCCATCCCATCCCATCCTATCCCATCCCGTCCCGTCCCATCCCATCCCATCCCATCCCATCCCATCCCATCCCATCCCATCCCATCCCATCCCATCCCATCCCATCCCATCCCATCCCATCCCATCCCATCCTAGGGATCCCATCCCAGGTATCCCATCCCATCCCAGGGATCCCATTCCGTACCATCCCAGGGATCCCATTCCATCCCATCCCATCCCATCGGTCCCATCCCATCCCAACCCATTGTAGCCAATCCCATCCCATCCCACCCCATCCCCTCCCATCCAATCCCATCCCATCCCATCCTATCCCATCCCATCCCAGGGACACCATCCCAGGCATACCATACCATCCCATCCCATCGCAGGGATCCCATCCCATCCCATCACATCCCATCCCAGCGATCTCATCCCAGGTATTCCATCCCATGCCAGGTATCCCATCCCAACCAATCCCAACCCAGGGATCCCATCCCATCCCATCCAATCCCAGGGATCCCATCCCATCCCATCCCATCCCATCCCATCTCACCCCATCCCATCCCAGGGATCCCATCCCATCCCACGGATCCCATCCCATCCCATCCCATCCCAGGCATCCCATCCGATCCCATCCAAGGGATCCCATCCCATCGCATCCCATCCCATCCCAGGGATCCCATCCTATTCCATCCAATCCCATCCGATCCCATCCCAGGTATCCCATCCCAGGGATCCCATCCCATCCCATCCCATCCCATCCCATCCCATCCCATATGATCCCTGCTATCTAATGCCAGGTGTTCCATCCCAACCAAGGGATCCCATCCCATCCAATCCCATCCCAGGGATACCATCCCATCCCATCACAGGGATCCCATCCCATCCCAGGGATCCCATCCCATCCCATCCCATCGGATTCCATCCCAGGGATCCCATCCCATCCCATCGAATCCCATCCCATACCATCCAATCCCATCCCATCCCATCCCATCCCATCCAAGGGATCCCATCACAGGGATCCCATCCCATCCCAGGGATCCCATCCCAGGGATCCCATCCCAGGGATCCCATCCCATCCCCTCCCCTCCCATCCCATCGATCCCATCCCATCCCAACCCATTCTACCCCATCCCATCCCATCTGATCCCATCCCATCCCATCCCATCCCATCCCATCCCATCCCATCCCATCCCAGGGATCCCATCCCATCCCAACCCATCCCTTCCCATCCTACCCCATCCCATCCCATCCCATCCTATCCCATCCCATCCCATCCCATCCCATCCCATCCCATCCCATCCCATCCCATCCCAGGGATCCCATCGCATCCCCGGGATCCCATCCCAGGGATTCCATCCCATCCCATACGAGGGATCACATTCCAGGGATCCCATCGCTAGGATCCCATCTCATCCCATCCCAGGGATCCAATCCCATCCCATCTCATCCCAGGGATCGCATAAGATCCCATCCAACGGTTCCCAACCCATCCCAACCTATCCCATCCCATGGATCCCATCCTAGGGATCCCATCCCAGGGATCCCATCCCATCCCAGGGATGCCATCCCATCCCATCCCATCCCAGGGATCCCATCCCATTCCATCCCATCCCAGGGATCCCATCCCATCGCATCCCATCCCATCCCATCACATCGCATCCCATCCCATCCTATCCCATCCCTTCCCATCCCATCCCAGGGATCCCATCCCATCCCGTCCCATCCCATCCCATCCCATCCCATCCCATCCCATCCCATCCCATCCCATCCCATCCCATCCCATCCCATCCCATCCCAGATATCCCATCCCTGGTATCCCATCCCATCCCAGGGAGCCCATCCCATCCCATCCCATCCCATCCCAGGGATCCCATCCCAGGGAGCCCATCCCATCCCATCCCATACCAGTGATCCCATCCCATGGAACCCATCCCAACCCAGGGATCCCATCCCATTCCAACCCATCCCATCCCATCCCAGGGATCCCATCCCACCCCAGCTATCCCACCCCAGGGATTCCATCCCATCCCAGGGATCCCATTTCATCTGTTCCCATCCCAGGGATCCCATAACAGGGATCCCATCCCCGGGTCCCCAACCCAGGGATTCCATCCCATCCCATCCCATCCCATCCCAGGGATCCCATCCCATCCCAACCCATCCCATCCCATCCTACGCCATCCCATCCCTTCCTATCCCATCCCATCCCATCCCATCCCATCCCATCCCATCCCATCCCATCCCATCCCATCCTAGGGATCCCATACCAGGTACCCCATCCCATCCCAGGTACCCCATCCCATCCCAGGGATCCCATCCCATCCCAACCCATCCCATCCCATCCTGCCCCATCCCATCCCATCCTATCCCATCCCGTCCCGTCCCATCCCATCCCATCCCATCCCATCCCATCCCATCCCATCCCATCCCATCCCATCCCATCCCATCCCATCCCATCCCATCCCATCCCATCCCATCCTAGGGATCCCATCCCAGGTATCCCATCCCATCCCAGGGATCCCATTCCGTACCATCCCAGGGATCCCATTCCATCCCATCCCATCCCATCGGTCCCATCCCATCCCAACCCATTGTAGCCAATCCCATCCCATCCCACCCCATCCCCTCCCATCCAATCCCATCCCATCCCATCCTATCCCATCCCATCCCAGGGACACCATCCCAGGCATACCATACCATCCCATCCCATCGCAGGGATCCCATCCCATCCCATCACATCCCATCCCAGCGATCTCATCCCAGGTATTCCATCCCATGCCAGGTATCCCATCCCAACCAATCCCAACCCAGGGATCCCATCCCATCCCATCCAATCCCAGGGATCCCATCCCATCCCATCCCATCCCATCCCATCTCACCCCATCCCATCCCAGGGATCCCATCCCATCCCACGGATCCCATCCCATCCCATCCCATCCCAGGCATCCCATCCGATCCCATCCAAGGGATCCCATCCCATCGCATCCCATCCCATCCCAGGGATCCCATCCTATTCCATCCAATCCCATCCGATCCCATCCCAGGTATCCCATCCCAGGGATCCCATCCCATCCCATCCCATCCCATCCCATCCCATCCCATATGATCCCTGCTATCTAATGCCAGGTGTTCCATCCCAACCAAGGGATCCCATCCCATCCAATCCCATCCCAGGGATACCATCCCATCCCATCACAGGGATCCCATCCCATCCCAGGGATCCCATCCCATCCCATCCCATCGGATTCCATCCCAGGGATCCCATCCCATCCCATCGAATCCCATCCCATACCATCCAATCCCATCCCATCCCATCCCATCCCATCCAAGGGATCCCATCACAGGGATCCCATCCCATCCCAGGGATCCCATCCCAGGGATCCCATCCCAGGGATCCCATCCCATCCCCTCCCCTCCCATCCCATCGATCCCATCCCATCCCAACCCATTCTACCCCATCCCATCCCATCTGATCCCATCCCATCCCATCCCATCCCATCCCATCCCATCCCATCCCATCCCATCCCAGGGATCCCATCCCATCCCAACCCATCCCTTCCCATCCTACCCCATCCCATCCCATCCCATCCTATCCCATCCCATCCCATCCCATCCCATCCCATCCCATCCCATCCCATCCCATCCCAGGGATCCCATCGCATCCCCGGGATCCCATCCCAGGGATTCCATCCCATCCCATACGAGGGATCACATTCCAGGGATCCCATCGCTAGGATCCCATCTCATCCCATCCCAGGGATCCAATCCCATCCCATCTCATCCCAGGGATCGCATAAGATCCCATCCAACGGTTCCCAACCCATCCCAACCTATCCCATCCCATGGATCCCATCCTAGGGATCCCATCCCAGGGATCCCATCCCATCCCAGGGATGCCATCCCATCCCATCCCATCCCAGGGATCCCATCCCATTCCATCCCATCCCAGGGATCCCATCCCATCGCATCCCATCCCATCCCATCACATCGCATCCCATCCCATCCTATCCCATCCCTTCCCATCCCATCCCAGGGATCCCATCCCATCCCGTCCCATCCCATCCCATCCCATCCCATCCCATCCCATCCCATCCCATCCCATCCCATCCCATCCCATCCCATCCCAGATATCCCATCCCTGGTATCCCATCCCATCCCAGGGAGCCCATCCCATCCCATCCCATCCCATCCCAGGGATCCCATCCCAGGGAGCCCATCCCATCCCATCCCATACCAGTGATCCCATCCCATGGAACCCATCCCAACCCAGGGATCCCATCCCATTCCAACCCATCCCATCCCATCCCAGGGATCCCATCCCACCCCAGCTATCCCACCCCAGGGATTCCATCCCATCCCAGGGATCCCATTTCATCTGTTCCCATCCCAGGGATCCCATAACAGGGATCCCATCCCCGGGTCCCCAACCCAGGGATTCCATCCCATCCCAACCCATCCCATCCCAGGGATCCCATCCCATTCCATCCCAGGGATCCCATCCCATCCCATCCCAGGAATTCCATCCCATCCCAACCCATCCCATCCCATCCTACCCCATCCCATCCTATCCCATCCCATCCCATCCCATCCCATCCCATCCCATCCCATCCCATCCCATCCCATCCCATCCCATCCTAGGGATCCCATAGCAGGTATCCCATCCCATCCCAGGGATCCCATTCCGTACCATCCCAGGGATCCCATTTCATCCCATCCCATCCCATCCCATCGCAGGGATCCCATCCCATCCCATCCCGTCCCATCCCATCCCACCCCATGCCATGCCATCCCATCCCATCCCATCCCATCCCATCCCATCCCATCCCATCCCATCCCATCCCAGGGATTCCATCCCATCCCAGGTATCCCATCCCAACCAATCCCAACCCAGGGATCCCATCCCGTCCCATCCAATCCCAGGGATCCCATCCCATCCCATCCCATCGCATCCCATCCCATCCCAGGGATCCCATCCTATCCCATCCAATCCCATCCGATCCCATCCCAGGTATCCCATCCCAGGGATCCCATCCCATCCCATCCCATCCCATCCCATATCATCCCTGCTATCTCATGCCAGGTATTCCATCCCAACCATGGGATCCCATCCCAACCAATCCCATCCCAGGGATACCATCCCATCCCATCACAGGGATCCCATCCCATCCCAGGGATCCCATCCCATCCCATCCCATCGGATCCCATCCCAGGGATCCCATCCCATCCCATCGAATCCCATCCCATACCATCCAATCCCATCCCATCCCATCCCAGGGATCCCATCCCAGGGATCCCATCCCATCCCCTCCCCTCCCATCCCATCGATCCCATCCCATCCCAACCCATTCTAGCCCATCCCATCCCATCTGATCCCATCCCATCCCATCCCATCCCATCCCATCCCATCCCATCCCATCCCATCCCATCCCATCCCAGGCATCCCATCCCATCCCAACCCATCCCATCCTACCCCATCCTATCCCATCCTATCCCATCCCATCCCATCCCATCCCATCCCATCCCATCCCATCCCATCCCATTCCATCCCTGGGATCCCATCCCAGGGATTCCATCCCATCCCAGGGATCCAATCCCATCCCATCTCATCCCAGGGATGCCATAAGATCCCATCCAACGGTTCCCAACCCATCCCAACCCATCCCATCCCATGGATCCCATACCAGGGATCCCATCCCAGGGATCCCATCCCATCCCAGGGATGCCATCCCATCCCATTCCATCCCATCCCAGGGATCCCATCCCATCGCATCCCATCCCATCCCATCCCATCGCATCCCATCCCATCCTATCCCATCCCTTCCCATCCCATCCCATCCCAGGGATCCCATCCCAACCCAGGAATAACATCCCAGGGATCCCATCCCATCCCATCCCATCCCATCCCAACCCATCCCATCCCATCCCATCCCATCCCATCCCATCCCATCCCAGATATCCCATCCCAGGTATCCCATCCCATCCCAGGGAGCCCATCCCATCCCATCCCAGTGATCCCATCCGATCCCATCCCATCCCATCCCAGGGATCCCATCCCATGAAACCCATCCCAACCCAGGGATCCCATCCCATTCCAACCCATCCCATCCCAGGGATCCCATCCCAGAGATTCCATCCCATCCCAGGGATGCCATCCCAGGGATTCGATCCCAACCCAGGGATCCCATCCTATCCCATCGAATCCCATCCCAGGGATTCCATCCCATCCCAGGGATCCCATCCCATCCAAGGGATCCCATCACAGGGATCCCATCCCATCCCAGGGATCCCATCCCAGGGATCCCATCCCAGGGATCCCATCCCATCCCCTCCCCTCCCATCCCATCTGATCCCATCCCATCCCATCCCATCCCATCCCATCCCAGGGATCCCATCCCATCCCAACCCATCCCTTCCCATCCTACCCCATCCCATCCCATCCTATCCCATCCCATCCCATCCCATCCCATCCCATCCCATCCCATCCCAGGGATCCCATCGCATCCCCGGGATCCCATCCCAGGGATTCCATCCCATCCCAGGGATCCCATCCCATACGAGGGATCACATTCCAGGGATCCCATCGCTAGGATCCCATCTCATCCCATCCCAGGGATCCAATCCCATCCCATCTCATCCCAGGGATCGCATAAGATCCCATCCAACGGTTCCCAACCCATCCCAACCTATCCCATCCCATGGATCCCATCCTAGGGATCCCATCCCGGGGATCCCATCCCATCCCAGGGATGCCATCCCATCCCATCCCATCCCAGGGATCCCATCCCATTCCATCCCATCCCAGGGATCCCATCCCATCGCATCCCATCCCATCCCATCACATCGCATCCCATCCCATCCTATCCCATCCCTTCCCATCCCATCCCATCCCAGGGATCCCATCCCATCCCGTCCCATCCCGTCCCGTCCCATCCCATCCCATCCCATCCCATCCCATCCCATCCCATCCCATCCCATCCCATCCCAGATATCCCATCCCTGGTATCCCATCCCATCCCAGGGAGCCCATCCCATCCCATCCCATCCCATCCCATCCCATCCCATCCCAGGGATCCCATCCCAGGGAGCCCATCCCATCCCATCCCATACCAGTGATCCCATCCCATGGAACCCATCCCAACCCAGGGATCCCATCCCATTCCAACCCATCCCATCCCATCCCAGGGATCCCATCCCAGAGATTCCATGCCATCCCAGGGATGCCATCCCAGGGATTCGATCCCAACCCAGGGATCCCATCCTATCCCAGGGATCCCATCCCAGGGATTCCATCCCATCCCAGGGATCCCATCCCATCCCAGGCATCCCATCCCATCCCAGGGATCCCATCCCATCCCAGGGATCCCATCCCATCCCAACCCAGGGATCCCATCCCATCCCAGCTATCCCACCCCAGGGATTCCATCCCATCCCAGGTATCCCAACCCATCCCAGGGATCCCATCCCATCCCATCCCAGGGATCCCATCCCACCCCAGCTATCCCACCCCAGGGATTCCATCCCATCCCAGGGATCCCATTTCATCTGTTCCCATCCCAGGGATCCCATAACAGGGATCCCATCCCCGGGTCCCCATCCCAGGGATTCCATCCCATCCCAACCCATCCCATCCCAGGGATCCCATCCCATTCCATCCCAGGGATCCCATCCCATCCCATCCCAGGAATTCCATCCCATCCCAACCCATCCCATCCCATCCTACCCCATCCCATCCTATCCCATCCCATCCCATCCCATCCCATTCCATCCCATCCCATCCCATCCCATCCCATCCCATCCCATCCCATCCTAGGGATCCCATAGCAGGTATCCCATCCCATCCCAGGGATCCCATTCCGTACCATCCCAGGGATCCCATTTCATCCCATCCCATCCCATCGATCCCATCCCATCCCAACCCATTGTAGCCAATCCCATCCCATCCCACCCCATCCCATCCAATCCCATCCCATCCCATCCCATCCCATCCCATCCCATCACATCCCATCCCAGGGATTCCATCCCATCCCAGGTATCCCATCCCAACCAATCCCAACCCAGGGATCCCATCCCGTCCCATCCAATCCCAGGGATCCCATCCCATCCCATCCCATCCCATCCCATCGCATCCCATCCCATCCCAGGGATCCCATCCTATCCCATCCAATCCCATCCGATCCCATCCCAGGTATCCCATCCCAGGGATCCCATCCCATCCCATCCCATCCCATCCCATCCCATCCCATCCCATCCCATCCCATCCCATTGATCCCATCCCATCCCAACCCATTCTAGCCCATCCCATCCCATCCAATCCCATCCCATGCAATCACATCCGATCCCATCCCATGTATCCCATCCCATGGATACCATCCGATCCCATCCCAGCGCAGGGATCCCATCCCATCCCATCCCATCCAATCCCATCCCATCCCAGCGATCTCATCCCAGGTATTCCATCCCATCACAGGGATCCCATCCCAACAAATCCCATCACAGGGATCCCATCCCACCACAGGGATCCCATCCCATCCCAGTGAGACCATCCCATCCAATCCCATCCCATCCCATCCATTCCCATCACAGGAATCCCATCCCATCCCATTCCAGGGATCCCATCCCATTCCAGGGATCCCATCCCATCCCATTCCATCCCATCCCATCCCAGGGATAACATCCCAGGGATCCCATCCCATCCCAGGGATAACATCCCAGGGATCCCATCCCATCCCAGGGATCCCATCCCATTCCATCCGATCCCATCTCATCCCAGGGATCACATCCCATCCCAGGGATCCCATGTTAGAGATCTCATCCCATCTCACGGATGCCATCCCAGGGATTCGATCCCAACGCAGGAATCCCATACTATCCCAGGGATCCCATCCCATCCCATCCCCAGAATCCCATCCGATTCCAGGGATCCCAACCCATCCCAGTGAACACATCCCATCCCAGGGATCCCATCCCATCCCAGGGATCCCATCCCATCCCATCCCAGGGATCCCATCCGATCCTATCCCAGGGATCCCATCCCATCCCATCCCATCCCATCCCATCCCAGGCATCCCATCCCAACCCATCCCATCCCATCCCATCCCATCCCATCCCATCCCATCCCAGATATCCCATCCCAGGTATCCCATCCCATCCCAGGGAGCCCATCCCATCCCATCCCAGTGATCCCATCCGATCCCATCCCATCCCATCCCAGGGATCCCATCCCATGAAACCCATCCCAACCCAGGGATCCCATCCCATTCCAACCCATCCCATCCCAGGGATCCCATCCCAGAGATTCCATCCCATCCCAGGGATGCCATCCCAGGGATTCGATCCCAACCCAGGGATCCCATCCTATCCCATCGAATCCCATCCCAGGGATTCCATCCCATCCCAGGGATCCCATCCCATCCAAGGGATCCCATCACAGGGATCCCATCCCATCCCAGGGATCCCATCCCAGGGATCCCATCCCAGGGATCCCATCCCATCCCCTCCCCTCCCATCCCATCGATCCCATCCCATCCCAACCCATTCTAGCCCATCCCATCCCATCTGATCCCATCCCATCCCATCCCATCCCATCCCATCCCATCCCAGGGATCCCATCCCATCCCAACCCATCCCTTCCCATCCTACCCCATCCCATCCCATCCTATCCCATCCCATCCCATCCCATCCCATCCCATCCCATCCCATCCCATCCCATCCCATCCCATCCCATCCCATCCCATCCCAGGGATCCCATCGCATCCCCGGGATCCCATCCCAGGGATTCCATCCCATCCCAGGGATCCCATCCCATACGAGGGATCACATTCCAGGGATCCCATCGCTAGGATCCCATCTCATCCCATCCCAGGGATCCAATCCCATCCCATCTCATCCCAGGGATCGCATAAGATCCCATCCAACGGTTCCCAACCCATCCCAACCTATTCCATCCCATGGATCCCATCCTAGGGATCCCATCCCGGGGATCCCATCCCATCCCAGGGATGCCATCCCATCCCATCCCATCCCAGGGATCCCATCCCATTCCATCCCATCCCAGGGATCCCATCCCATCGCATCCCATCCCATCCCATCGCATCCCATCCCATCCCATCACATCGCATCCCATCCCATCCTATCCCATCCCTTCCCATCCCATCCCATCCCAGGGATCCCATCCCATCCCGTCCCATCCCGTCCCGTCCCATCCCATCCCATCCCATCCCATCCCATCCCATCCCATCCCATCCCATCCCATCCCAGATATCCCATCCCTGGTATCCCATCCCATCCCAGGGAGCCCATCCCATCCCATCCCATCCCATCCCATCCCATCCCAGGGATCCCATCCCAGGGAGCCCATCCCATCCCATCCCATACCAGTGATCCCATCCCATGGAACCCATCCCAACCCAGGGATCCCATCCCATTCCAACCCATCCCATCCCATCCCAGGGATCCCATCCCAGAGATTCCATGCCATCCCAGGGATGCCATCCCAGGGATTCGATCCCAACCCAGGGATCCCATCCTATCCCAGGGATCCCATCCCAGGGATTCCATCCCATCCCAGGGATCCCATCCCATCCCAGGCATCCCATCCCATCCCAGGGATCCCATCCCATCCCAGGGATCCCATCCCATCCCAACCCAGGGATCCCATCCCATCCCAGCTATCCCACCCCAGGGATTCCATCCCATCCCAGGTATCCCATTTCATCTGTTCCCATCCCAGGGATCCCATACCAGGGATCCCATCCCATCCCAGGGATCCCAACCCATCCCAGGGATCCCATCCCATCCCATCCCAGGGATCCCATCCCACCCCAGCTATCCCACCCCAGGGATTCCATCCCATCCCAGGGATCCCATTTCATCTGTTCCCATCCCAGGGATCCCATAACAGGGATCCCATCCCCGGGTCCCCATCCCAGGGATTCCATCCCATCCCAACCCATCCCATCCCAGGGATCCCATCCCATTCCATCCCAGGGATCCCATCCCATCCCATCCCAGGAATTCCATCCCATCCCAACCCATCCCATCCCATCCTACCCCATCCCATCCTATCCCATCCCATCCCATCCCATCCCATCCCATCCCATCCCATCCCATCCCATCCCATCCCATCCCATCCCATCCTAGGGATCCCATAGCAGGTATCCCATCCCATCCCAGGGATCCCATTCCGTACCATCCCAGGGATCCCATTTCATCCCATCCCATCCCATCGATCCCATCCCATCCCAACCCATTGTAGCCAATCCCATCCCATCCCACCCCATCCCATCCAATCCCATCCCATCCCATCCCATCCCATCCCATCACATCCCATCCCAGGGATTCCATCCCATCCCAGGTATCCCATCCCAACCAATCCCAACCCAGGGATCCCATCCCGTCCCATCCAATCCCAGGGATCCCATCCCATCCCATCCCATCCCATCGCATCCCATCCCATCCCAGGGATCCCATCCTATCCCATCCAATCCCATCCGATCCCATCCCAGGTATCCCATCCCAGGGATCCCATCCCATCCCATCCCATCCCATCCCATCCCATCCCATCCCATTGATCCCATCCCATCCCAACCCATTCTAGCCCATCCCATCCCATCCAA
Source organism: Sturnus vulgaris (assembly GCF_052056855.1). Lineage (NCBI taxonomy): Eukaryota > Metazoa > Chordata > Aves > Passeriformes > Sturnidae > Sturnus > Sturnus vulgaris. The sequence goes on along the minus strand of NC_142282.1, from coordinate 8,598,305 downwards.
TCCCATCCCATGCAATCACATCCGATCCCATCCCATGTATCCCATCCCATGGATACCATCCGATCCCATCCCAGCGCAGGGATCCCATCCCATCCCATCCCATCCAATCCCATCCCATCCCAGCGATCTCATCCCAGGTATTCCATCCCATCACAGGGATCCCATCCCAACAAATCCCATCACAGGGATCCCATCCCACCACAGGGATCCCATCCCATCCCAGTGAGACCATCCCATCCAATCCCATCCCATCCCATCCATTCCCATCACAGGAATCCCATCCCATCCCATTCCAGGGATCCCATCCCATTCCAGGGATCCCATCCCATCCCATTCCATCCCATCCCATCCCATCCCATCCCATCCCATCCCATCCCATCCCATCCCAGGGATCCCATCCCATCCCAGGGATAACATCCCAGGGATCCCATCCCATCCCAGGGATAACATCCCAGGGATCCCATCCCATCCCAGGGATCCCATCCCATTCCATCCGATCCCATCTCATCCCAGGGATCACATCCCATCCCAGGGATCCCATGTTAGAGATCTCATCCCATCTCACGGATGCCATCCCAGGGATTCGATCCCAACGCAGGAATCCCATACTATCCCAGGGATCCCATCCCATCCCATCCCCAGAATCCCATCCGATTCCAGGGATCCCAACCCATCCCAGTGAACACATCCCATCCCAGGGATCCCATCCCATCCCAGGGATCCCATCCCATCCCATCCCAGGGATCCCATCCGATCCTATCCCAGGGATCCCATCCCATCCCATCCCATCCCATCCCATCCCAGGCATCCCATCCCATCCCATCCGATCCCATCCGATCCCATCCGATCCCATCCCAGGTATCCCACCCCAGGGATCCCATCCCATCCCATCCCATCCCATATCATCCCTGCTATCTCATGCCAGGTATTCCATCCCATCCCAGGGATCCCATCCCAACCAATCTCATCGCTGGGATACCATCCCATCCCATCCCAGGGATCCCATCCCATCCCAGGGATCCCATCCCATCCCATCCCATCCCATTCCATTCCATTCCATTCCATTCCATCCCATCCCACCCCATCCCATCCCATCCAATCCCATCCCATCCCATCCCATCCCATCCCATCCCATCCCATCCCATCCCATCCCATCCCAGGGATCCCATGCCATCGAAGGGATCCCATCCCATCCCGTCCCATCCCATCCTACCCCATCCCATCCCATCCCATCCCAGGGATCCCATACCAGGTATCCCATCCCATCCCAGGGATCCCATACCGTACCATCCCAGGGATCCCATTCCATCCCATCCCATCCCATCCCATCCCATCCCAGGGATCCCATCCCATCCCAACCCATTGTAGCCAATCCCATCCCACCCCATCCCATCCAATCCCATCCCATCCCATCCCATCCCAGGGACACCATCCCAGGGATACCATACCATCCCATCCCATCGCAGGGATCCCATCCCATCCCATCCCAGCGATCTCATCCCAGGGATTCCATCCCATCCGAGGTATCCCATCCCAACCAATCCCAGCCCAGGGATCCCATCCCGTCCCATCCAATCCTAGGGATCCCATCCCATCCCATCCCATCTCACCCCATCCCATCCCAGGGATCCCATCCCATCCCATCACACGGATCCCATCCCATCCCATCCCAGGCATCCCATCCCATCCCATCCAAGGGATCCCATCCCATCGCATCCGATCCCATCCCAGGTATCCCATCCCAGGGATCCAATCCCATCCCATCCCATCCCATCCCATCCCATCCCATATCATCCCTGCTATCTCATGCCAGGTATTCCATCCCATCCAAGGGATCCCATCCCATCCCATCCCATCGGATCCCATCCCAGGGATCCCATCCCATCCCATCGAATCCCATCCCATACCATCCAATCCCATCCCATCTCATCCCATCCCAGGGATCCAATCCCATCCCATCTCATCCCAGGGATCGCATAAGATCCCATCCAACGGTTCCCAACCCATCCCAACCTATCCCATCCCATGGATCCCATCCTAGGGATCCCATCCCGGGGATCCCATCCCATCCCAGGGATGCCATCCCATCCCATCCCATCCCATCCCAGGGATCCCATCCCATTCCATCCCATCCCAGGGATCCCATCCCATCGCATCCCATCCCATCCCATCACATCGCATCCCATCCCATCCTATCCCATCCCTTCCCATCCCATCCCATCCCAGGGATCCCATCCCATCCCGTCCCATCCCGTCCCGTCCCATCCCATCCCATCCCATCCCATCCCATCCCATCCCATCCCATCCCATCCCAGATATCCCATCCCTGGTATCCCATCCCATCCCAGGGAGCCCATCCCATCCCATCCCATACCAGTGATCCCATCCCATGGAACCCATCCCAACCCAGGGATCCCATCCCATTCCAACCCATCCCAGGGATCCCATCCCAGAGATTCCATGCCATCCCAGGGATGCCATCCCAGGGATTCGATCCCAACCCAGGGATCCCATCCTATCCCAGGGATCCCATCCCAGGGATTCCATCCCATCCCAGGGATCCCATCCCATCCCAGGCATCCCATCCCATCCCAGGGATCCCATCCCATCCCAGGGATCCCATCCCATCCCAACCCAGGGATCCCATCCCATCCCAGCTATCCCACCCCAGGGATTCCATCCCATCCCAGGTATCCCATTTCATCTGTTCCCATCCCAGGGATCCCATACCAGGGATCCCATCCCATCCCAGGGATCCCAACCCATCCCAGGGATCCCATCCCATCCCATCCCATCCCAGGGATCCCATCCCACCCCAGCTATCCCACCCCAGGGATTCCATCCCATCCCAGGGATCCCATTTCATCTGTTCCCATCCCAGGGATCCCATAACAGGGATCCCATCCCCGGGTCCCCATCCCAGGGATTCCATCCCATCCCAACCCATCCCATCCCAGGGATCCCATCCCATTCCATCCCAGGGATCCCATCCCATCCCATCCCAGGAATTCCATCCCATCCCAACCCATCCCATCCCATCCTACCCCATCCCATCCTATCCCATCCCATCCCATCCCATCCCATCCCATCCCATCCTAGGGATCCCATAGCAGGTATCCCATCCCATCCCAGGGATCCCATTCCGTACCATCCCAGGGATCCCATTTCATCCCATCCCATCCCATCGATCCCATCCCATCCCAACCCATTGTAGCCAATCCCATCCCATCCCACCCCATCCCATCCAATCCCATCCCATCCCATCCCATCCCATCCCATCACATCCCATCCCAGGGATTCCATCCCATCCCAGGTATCCCATCCCAACCAATCCCAACCCAGGGATCCCATCCCGTCCCATCCAATCGCAGGGATCCCATCCCATCCCATCCCATCCCATCCCATCGCATCCCATCCCATCCCAGGGATCCCATCCTATCCCATCCAATCCCATCCGATCCCATCCCAGGTATCCCATCCCAGGGATCCCATCCCATCCCATCCCATCCCATCCCATCCCATCCCATCCCATCCCATTGATCCCATCCCATCCCAACCCATTCTAGCCCATCCCATCCCATCCAATCCCATCCCATGCAATCACATCCGATCCCATCCCATGTATCCCATCCCATGGATACCATCCGATCCCATCCCAGCGCAGGGATCCCATCCCATCCCATCCCATCCAATCCCATCCCATCCCAGCGATCTCATCCCAGGTATTCCATCCCATCACAGGGATCCCATCCCAACAAATCCCATCACAGGGATCCCATCCCACCACAGGGATCCCATCCCATCCCAGTGAGACCATCCCATCCAATCCCATCCCATCCCATCCATTCCCATCACAGGAATCCCATCCCATCCCATTCCAGGGATCCCATCCCATTCCAGGGATCCCATCCCATCCCATTCCATCCCATCCCATCCCATCCCATCCCATCCCAGGGATCCCATCCCATCCCAGGGATAACATCCCAGGGATCCCATCCCATCCCAGGGATAACATCCCAGGGATCCCATCCCATCCCAGGGATCCCATCCCATTCCATCCGATCCCATCTCATCCCAGGGATCACATCCCATCCCAGGGATCCCATGTTAGAGATCACATCCCATCTCACGGATGCCATCCCAGGGATTCGATCCCAACGCAGGAATCCCATACTATCCCAGGGATCCCATCCCATCCCATCCCCAGAATCCCATCCGATTCCAGGGATCCCAACCCATCCCAGTGAACACATCCCATCCCAGGGATCCCATCCCATCCCAGGGATCCCATCCCATCCCATCCCAGGGATCCCATCCGATCCTATCCCAGGGATCCCATCCCATCCCATCCCATCCCATCCCATCCCAGGCATCCCATCCCATCCCATCCGATCCCATCCGATCCCATGCGATCCCATCCCAGGTATCCCATCCCAGGGATCCCATCCCATCCCATCCCATCCCATATCATCCCTGCTATCTCATGCCAGGTATTCCATCCCATCCCAGGGATCCCATCCCAACCAATCTCATCGCTGGGATACCATCCCATCCCATCCCAGGGATCCCATCCCATCCCAGGGATCCCATCCCATCCCATCCCATCCCATTCCATTCCATTCCATTCCATCCCATCCCACCCCATCCCATCCCATCCAATCCCATCCCATCCCATCCCATCCCATCCCATCCCATCCCATCCCATCCCAGGGATCCCATGCCATCGAAGGGATCCCATCCCATCCCGTCCCATCCCATCCTACCCCATCCCATCCCATCCCATCCCATCCCAGGGATCCCATACCAGGTATCCCATCCCATCCCAGGGATCCCATACCGTACCATCCCAGGGATCCCATTCCATCCCATCCCATCCCATCCCATCCCATCCCAGGGATCCCATCCCATCCCAACCCATTGTAGCCAATCCCATCCCACCCCATCCCATCCAATCCCATCCCATCCCATCCCATCCCAGGGACACCATCCCAGGGATACCATACCATCCCATCCCATCGCAGGGATCCCATCCCATCCCATCCCAGCGATCTCATCCCAGGGATTCCATCCCATCCGAGGTATCCCATCCCAACCAATCCCAGCCCAGGGATCCCATCCCGTCCCATCCAATCCTAGGGATCCCATCCCATCCCATCCCATCTCACCCCATCCCATCCCAGGGATCCCATCCCATCCCATCACACGGATCCCATCCCATCCCATCCCAGGCATCCCATCCCATCCCATCCAAGGGATCCCATCCCATCGCATCCGATCCCATCCCAGGTATCCCATCCCAGGGATCCAATCCCATCCCATCCCATCCCATCCCATCCCATCCCATCCCATATCATCCCTGCTATCTCATGCCAGGTATTCCATCCCAGCCAAGGGATCCCATCCCATCCCATCCCATCGGATCCCATCCCAGGGATCCCATCCCATCCCATCGAATCCCATCCCATACCATCCAATCCCATCCCATCACATCCCATCCCATCCAAGGGATCCCATCACAGGGATCCCATCCCATCCCAGCGGTCCCATCCCAGGGATCCCATCCCAGGGATCCCATCCCATCCCCTCCCCTCCCATCCCATCGATCCCATCCCATCCCATCCCAACCCATTCTAGCCCATCCCATCCCATCCCATCCCATCCCAGGGATCCCATCCCATCCCAACCCATCCCATCCCATCCTACGCCATCCCATCCCTTCCTATCCCATCCCATCCCATCCCATCCCATCCCATCCCATCCCATCCCATCCCATCCCATCCCATCCCATCCCATCCCATCCCATCCCATCCTAGGGATCCCATACCAGGTACCCCATCCCATCCCAGGTACCCCATCCCATCCCAGGGATCCCATCCCATCCCAACCCATCCCATCCCATCCTGCCCCATCCCATCCCATCCTATCCCATCCCGTCCCGTCCCATCCCATCCCATCCCATCCCATCCCATCCCATGCCATCCCATCCCATCCCATCCCATCCTAGGGATCCCATCCCAGGTATCCCATCCCATCCCAGGGATCCCATTCCGTACCATCCCAGGGATCCCATTCCATCCCATCCCATCCCATCGGTCCCATCCCATCCCAACCCATTGTAGCCAATCCCATCCCATCCCACCCCATCCCATCCAATCCCATCCCATCCCATCCTATCCCATCCCATCCCAGGGACACCATCCCAGGCATACCATACCATCCCATCCCATCGCAGGGATCCCATCCCATCCCATCACATCCCATCCCAGCGATCTCATCCCAGGTATTCCATCCCATGCCAGGTATCCCATCCCAACCAATCCCAACCCAGGGATCCCATCCCATCCCATCCAATCCCAGGGATCCCAACCCATCCCATCCCATCCCATCCCATCTCACCCCATCCCATCCCAGGGATCCCATCCCATCCCACGGATCCCATCCCATCCCATCCCATCCCAGGCATCCCATCCGATCCCATCCAAGGGATCCCATCCCATCGCATCCCATCCCATCCCAGGGATCCCATCCTATCCCATCCAATCCCATCCGATCCCATCCCAGGTATCCCATCCCAGGGATCCCATCCCATCCCATCCCATCCCATCCCATCCCATCCCATCCCATATGATCCCTGCTATCTAATGCCAGGTGTTCCATCCCAACCAAGGGATCCCATCCCATCCAATCCCATCCCAGGGATACCATCCCATCCCATCACAGGGATCCCATCCCATCCCAGGGATCCCATCCCATCCCATCCCATCGGATCCCATCCCAGGGATCCCATCCCATCCCATCGAATCCCATCCCATACCATCCAATCCCATCCCATCCCATCCAAGGGATCCCATCCCAGGGATCCCATCCCATCCCAGGGATCCCATCCCAGGGATCCCATCCCAGGGATCCCATCCCCTCCCATCCCATCCCTTCCCATCCCATCCCATCCCAGGGATCCCATCCCATCCCATCCCATCCCATCCCATCCCATCCCAGGGATCCCATCGCATCCCCTCCCCTCCCATCCCATCGATCCCATCCCATCCCAACCCATTCTAGCCCATCCCATCCCATCTGATCCCATCCCATCCCATCCCATCCCATCCCAGGGATCCCATCCCATCCCAACCCATCCCTTCCCATCCTACCCCATCCCATCCCATCCTATCCCATCCCATCCCATCCCATCCCATCCCATCCCATCCCATCCCATCCCATCCCATCCCATCCCATCCCATCCCAGGGATCCCATCGCATCCCCGGGATCCCATCCCAGGGATTCCATCCCATCCCATACGAGGGATCACATTCCAGGGATCCCATCGCTAGGATCCCATCTCATCCCATCCCAGGGATCCAATCCCATCCCATCTCATCCCAGGGATCGCATAAGATCCCATCCAACGGTTCCCAACCCATCCCAACCTATCCCATCCCATGGATCCCATCCTAGGGATCCCATCCCAGGGATCCCATCCCATCCCAGGGATGCCATCCCATCCCATCCCATCCCAGGGATCCCATCCCATTCCATCCCATCCCAGGGATCCCATCCCATCGCATCCCATCCCATCCCATCACATCGCATCCCATCCCATCCTATCCCATCCCTTCCCATCCCATCCCATCCCAGGGATCCCATCCCATCCCGTCCCATCCCATCCCATCCCATCCCATCCCATCCCATCCCATCCCATCCCATCCCAGATATCCCATCCCTGGTATCCCATCCCATCCCAGGGAGCCCATCCCATCCCATCCCATCACATCCCATCCCAGGGATCCCATCCCAGGGAGCCCATCCCATCCCATCCCATACCAGTGATCCCATCCCATGGAACCCATCCCAACCCAGGGATCCCATCCCATTCCAACCCATCCCATCCCATCCCAGGGATCCCATCCCACCCCAGCTATCCCACCCCAGGGATTCCATCCCATCCCAGGGATCCCATTTCATCTGTTCCCATCCCAGGGATCCCATAACAGGGATCCCATCCCCGGGTCCCCAACCCAGGGATTCCATCCCATCCCAACCCATCCCATCCCAGGGATCCCATCCCATTCCATCCCAGGGATCCCATCCCATCCCATCCCAGGAATTCCATCCCATCCCAACCCATCCCATCCCATCCTACCCCATCCCATCCTATCCCATCCCATCCCATCCCATCCCATCCCATCCCATCCCATCCCATCCCATCCCATCCCATCCCATCCCATCCTAGGGATCCCATAGCAGGTATCCCATCCCATCCCAGGGATCCCATTCCGTACCATCCCAGGGATCCCATTTCATCCCATCCCATCGATCCCATCCCATCCCAACCCATTGTAGCCAATCCCATCCCATCCCACCCCATCCCATCCAATCCCATCCCATCCCATCCCATCCCATCACATCCCATCCCAGGGATTCCATCCCATCCCAGGTATCCCATCCCAACCAATCCCAACCCAGGGATCCCATCCCGTCCCATCCAATCCCAGGGATCCCATCCCATCCCATCCCATCCCATCGCATCCCATCCCATCCCAGGGATCCCATCCTATCCCATCCAATCCCATCCGATCCCATCCCAGGTATCCCATCCCAGGGATCCCATCCCATCCCATCCCATCCCATCCCATCCCATCCCATCCCATCCCATCCCATCCCATATCATCCCTGCTATCTCATGCCAGGTATTCCATCCCAACCATGGGATCCCATCCCAACCAATCCCATCCCAGGGATACCATCCCATCCCATCACAGGGATCCCATCCCATCCCAGGGATCCCATCCCATCCCATCCCATCGGATCCCATCCCAGGGATCCCATCCCATCCCATCGAATCCCATCCCATACCATCCAATCCCATCCCATCCCATCCCATCCCAGGGATCCCATCCCAGGGATCCCATCCCATCCCCTCCCCTCCCATCCCATCGATCCCATCCCATCCCAACCCATTCTAGCCCATCCCATCCCATCCCATCCCATCCCATCCCATCCCATCCCATCCCATCCCATCCCAGGCATCCCATCCCATCCCAACCCATCCCATCCTACCCCATCCTATCCCATCCTATCCCATCCCATCCCATCCCATCCCATCCCATCCCATCCCATTCCATCCCTGGGATCCCATCCCAGGGATTCCATCCCATCCCAGGGATCCAATCCCATCCCATCTCATCCCAGGGATGCCATAAGATCCCATCCAACGTTTCCCAACCCATCCCAACCCATCCCATCCCATGGATCCCATACCAGGGATCCCATCCCAGGGATCCCATCCCATCCCAGGGATGCCATCCCATCCCATTCCATCCCATCCCAGGGATCCCATCCCATCGCATCCCATCCCATCCCATCCCATCGCATCCCATCCCATCCTATCCCATCCCTTCCCATCCCATCCCATCCCATCCCAGGGATCCCATCCCAACCCAGGAATAACATCCCAGGGATCCCATCCCATCCCATCCCATCCCAACCCATCCCATCCCATCCCATCCCATCCCATCCCATCCCATCCCATCCCATCCCATCCCATCCCATCCCATCCCATCCCATCCCATCCCATCCCATCCCAGATATCCCATCCCAGGTATCCCATCCCATCCCAGGGAGCCCATCCCATCCCATCCCAGTGATCCCATCCGATCCCATCCCATCCCATCCCAGGGATCCCATCCCATGAAACCCATCCCAACCCAGGGATCCCATCCCATTCCAACCCATCCCATCCCAGGGATCCCATCCCAGAGATTCCATCCCATCCCAGGGATGCCATCCCAGGGATTCGATCCCAACCCAGGGATCCCATCCTATCCCATCGAATCCCATCCCAGGGATTCCATCCCATCCCAGGGATCCCATCCCATCCAAGGGATCCCATCACAGGGATCCCATCCCATCCCAGGGATCCCATCTCAGGGATCCCATCCCAGGGATCCCATCCCATCCCCTCCCCTCCCATCCCATCGATCCCATCCCATCCCAACCCATTCTAGCCCATCCCATCCCATCTGATCCCATCCCATCCCATCCCATCCCATCCCATCCCATCCCATCCCATCCCATCCCATCCCATCCCAGGGATCCCATCCCATCCCAACCCATCCCTTCCCATCCTACCCCATCCCATCCCATCCTATCCCATCCCATCCCATCCCATCCCATCCCATCCCATCCCATCCCATCCCATCCCATCCCAGGGATCCCATCGCATCCCCGGGATCCCATCCCAGGGATTCCATCCCATCCCAGGGATCCCATCCCATACGAGGGATCACATTCCAGGGATCCCATCGCTAGGATCCCATCTCATCCCATCCCAGGGATCCAATCCCATCCCATCTCATCCCAGGGATCGCATAAAATCCCATCCAACGGTTCCCAACCCATCCCAACCTATCCCATCCCATGGATCGCATCCTAGGGATCCCATCCCGGGGATCCCATCCCATCCCAGGGATGCCATCCCATCCCATCCCATCCCAGGGATCCCATCCCATTCCATCCCATCCCAGGGATCCCATCCCATCGCATCCCATCCCATCCCATCACATCGCATCCCATCCCATCCTATCCCATCCCTTCCCATCCCATCCCATCCCAGGGATCCCATCCCATCCCGTCCCATCCCGTCCCGTCCCATCCCATCCCATCCCATCCCATCCCATCCCATCCCATCCCATCCCATCCCATCCCATCCCATCCCATCCCAGATATCCCATCCCTGGTATCCCATCCCATCCCAGGGAGCCCATCCCATCCCATCCCATCCCATCCCAGGGATCCCATCCCAGGGAGCCCATCCCATCCCATCCCATACCAGTGATCCCATCCCATGGAACCCATCCCAACCCAGGGATCCCATCCCATTCCAACCCATCCCATCCCATCCCAGGGATCCCATCCCAGAGATTCCATGCCATCCCAGGGATGCCATCCCAGGGATTCGATCCCAACCCAGGGATCCCATCCTATCCCAGGGATCCCATCCCAGGGATTCCATCCCATCCCAGGGATCCCATCCCATACGAGGGATCACATTCCAGGGATCCCATCCCAGGGATCCCATCCCATCCCAGGCATCCCATCCCATCCCAGGGATCCCATCCCATCCCAGGGATCCCATCCCATCCCAACCCAGGGATCCCATCCCATCCCAGCTATCCCACCCCAGGGATTCCATCCCATCCCAGGGATCCCATTTCATCTGTTCCCATCCCAGGGATCCCATACCAGGGATCCCATCCCATCCCAGGGATCCCAACCCATCCCAGGGATCCCATCCCATCCCATCCCATCCCAGGGATCCCATCCCACCCCAGCTATCCCACCCCAGGGATTCCATCCCATCCCAGGGATCCCATTTCATCTGTTCCCATCCCAGGGATCCCATAACAGGGATCCCATCCCCGGGTCCCCATCCCAGGGATTCCATCCCATCCCAACACATCCCATCCCAGGGATCCCATCCCATTCCATCCCAGGGATCCCATCCCATCCCATCCCAGGAATTCCATCCCATCCCAACCCATCCCATCCCATCCTACCCCATCCCATCCTATCCCATCCCATCCCATCCCATCCCATCCCATCCCATCCCATCCTAGGGATCCCATAGCAGGTATCCCATCCCATCCCAGGGATCCCATTCCGTACCATCCCAGGGATCCCATTTCATCCCATCCCATCCCATCGATCCCATCCCATCCCAACCCATTGTAGCCAATCCCATCCCATCCCACCCCATCCCATCCAATCCCATCCCATCCCATCCCATCCCATCCCATCACATCCCATCCCAGGGATTCCATCCCATCCCAGGTATCCCATCCCAACCAATCCCAACCCAGGGATCCCATCCCGTCCCATCCAATCCCAGGGATCCCATCCCATCCCATCCCATCCCATCGCATCCCATCCCATCCCAGGGATCCCATCCTATCCCATCCAATCCCATCCGATCCCATCCCAGGTATCCCATCCCAGGGATCCCATCCCATCCCATCCCATCCCATCCCATCCCATATCATCCCTGCTATCTCATGCCAGGTATTCCATCCCAACCATGGGATCCCATCCCAACCAATCCCATCCCAGGGATACCATCCCATCCCATCCCAGGGATCCCATCCCATCCCATCCCATCGGATCCCATCCCAGGGATCCCATCCCATCCCATCGAATCCCATCCCATACCATCCAATCCCATCCCATCCCATCCCATCCCAGGGATCCCATCCCAGGGATCCCATCCCATCCCCTCCCCTCCCATCCCATCGATCCCATCCCATCCCAACCCATTCTAGCCCATCCCATCCCATCTGATCCCATCCCATCCCATCCCATCCCAGGGATCCCATCCCAGAGATTCCATCCCATCCCAGGGATGCCATCCCAGGGATTCGATCCCAACCCAGGGATCCCATCCTATCCCAGGGATCCCATCCCAGGGATTCCATCCCATCCCAGGGATCCCATCCCATACGAGGGATCACATTCCAGGGATCCCATCCCAGGGATCCCATCCCATCCCAGGCATCCCATCCCCTCCCAACCCATCCCGTCCCATCCCATCCTCTCCCATCCCAGGGATCTTATCCCATCCCAAGTAACCCATCCCATGGATCCCATCCCACGGATCCCATCCCATCCCATCCCAGGCATCCCATCCGATCCCATCCCAGGGATCCCATCCCATCGCATCCCATCTCATCCCAGGGATCCCATCCCATCCCAGGGATCCCATCTCATCCCAGGGATCCAATCCCAGAGATCCTCTCCCATCCCATCCCAGGGATCCCATCCCATCCCATCCCATCCCATCCCATCCCATCCCATCCCAGGGATACCATCCCAGGGATCCCATCCCAGGGATCCCATCCCATCCCCGGGATCCCATTCCAGGGATTCAATCCCATCCCAGGGATCCCAACCCATACGAGGGATCACAATCCAGGGATCCCATCCCTGGGATCCCATCTCATCCCATCCCAGGGATCCAATCGAATCCCATCTCATCCCAGGGATCCCATCCCATCGCAGGGATCCCATCCCATCCCATCCCGTCCCATCCTATCCTACCCCATCCCATCCCATCCCATCCCATCCCATCCCATCCCAGGGTTCCCATACCAGGTATCCCATCCCATCCCGGGGATCCCATTCCGTACCATCCCAGGGATCCCATTCCATCCCATCCCATCCCATCCCATCCATCCCATCCCATCCCATCCCATCCCATCCCATCCCATCCCATCCCATCCCATCCCATCCCATCCCAGGGACACCATCCCTGCTATACCATACCATCCCATCCCATCGCAGGGATCCCATCCCATCCCATCCCATCCCATCCCATCCCAACCCATGCCATCCCATGCCATCCCATCCCATCCCATCCCATCCCATCCCAGGGATCTCATCCCAGGGATTCCATCCCATCCCAGGTATCCCATCCCAACCAATCCCAACCCAGGGATCCCATCCCATCCCGTCCCATCCCACCCCATCTCATCCCATCCCATCCCAGGGATCCCATCCCATCCCACGTATCCCATCCCATCCCATATGATCCCGCGGATCCCATGCCAGGGCATCCCATCCCATCCCATCCCATCCCATCCCATCCCATCCCATTCCAGGGATCCCGTCCCATCCAAACCCATCCCATCCCATCCCATCCCATCCCATCCCATCCCATCCCATCCCATCCCATCCCATCCCATTGTAGCCCATCCCATCCCTTCCCACCCCATCCCATCCCGTCCCATCACATCCCATCCCAGATATCCCATCCCAGGGATCCCATCCCATCCCAGGGATCCCATCCCATCCCAGGGATCCCATCCCATCCCATCCCATCCCATCCCATCCAATCCCATGCCATCCCATCCCATCCCATCCCATCCCATCCCATCCCATCCCATCCCATCCCATCCCATCCCATCCCAGGGATCCCATACCAGAGATCCCATCCCATCCCCGGGTCCCCATCCCAGGGATTCCATCCCATCCCAACACATCCCATCCCATGGATACCATCCGATCCCAGAGATCCCATCCCAGGGATCCCAGAGATCCCATCCCAGGGATCCCATCCCATCCCAACCCATCCCATCACATCCTACCCCATCCCATCCTACCCCATCGCATCCCACCCCATCCCAGGGATCCCATCACAGAGATCCCATCCCATCCTACCCCATCCCATCGCATCCCATCGCATCCCATCCCATCCCAGGGATCCCATACCAGGTATCCCATCCCATCCCAGGGATCCCATTCCGTACCATCCCAGGGATCCCATTCCATCCCATCCCATCCCATCCCATCCCATCGATCCCATCCCATCCCAACCCATTGTAGCCAATCCCATCCCATCCCATCCCACCCCATCCCATCCAAACCCATCCCATCCCATCCCATCCCATCCCATCCCATCCCATCCCATCCCAGGGACACCATCCCAGCTATACCATACCATCCCATCCCATCGCAGGGATCCCATCCCATCCCATCCCATCCCGTCCCATCCCATCCCACCCCATCCCATCCCATCCCATCCCATCCCAGGGATCTCATCCCAGGGATTCCAGCCCATCCCAGGTATCCCATCCTAACCAATCGCAACCCAGGGATCCCATCCCATCCCATCCCATCCCATCTCATCCCATCCCATCCCACGTATCCCATCCCATCCCACGTATCCCATCCCATCCCATCTCATCCCGCGGATCCCATGCCATGGCATCCCATCCCATCCCATCCCATCCCATCCCATCCCATCCCAGGGATCCCGTCCCATCCAAACCCTTCCCATCCCATCCCATCCCATCCCATCCCATTCCATCCCATCCCATCCCTTCCCACCCCATCCCATCCCGTCCCATCACATCCCATCCCAGATATCCCGTCCCAGGGATCCCATCCCATCCCAAGGATCCCATCCCATCCCATCCCAGGGATCCCATCCGATCCCATCCCATCCCATCCAATCCCATCCCATCCCATGCCATCCCATCCCAGGGATCCCATACCAGAGATCCCACCCCATCCCCGGGTCCCCATCCCAGGGATTCCATCCCATCCCAACCCATCCCATCCCATGGATACCATCCCATCCCAGAGATCCCATCCCAGGGATCCCATCCCATCCCTGGGATCCCATCCCATCCCAACCCATCCCATCCCATCCTACCCCATCCCATCCCATCCTATCCCATCCCATCCCCTCCCCTCACATCCCATCCTAGGGATCCCATACCAGGTATCCCATCCCATCCCAGGGATCCCATTCCGTACCATCCCAGGGATCCCATCCCACCCCATCCCATCCAATCCCATCCCATACCATCCCATGCCACCCCATCCCATCCCATCCCATGGATCCAATCCCATCCCATCCCATCCCAGGGATCCCATCCCATGGAACCCATCCCATTCCATCTTATTCCATCCCATCCCATCCCATCCCAGGGATCCCATCCCATCCCATCCCATCCCAGGGATCCCATTCCAGCCCATCCCATCCCATTCCAGGGATTCCATCCCATCCCATCCCCGGGATCCCATCCCAGGGATGCCATCCCAATCCAGGGATCCCATCCCATCCCATCCCAGGGATCCCATCACAATCCCAGGGATCCCATCCCATCCCAGGGATCCCATCCCATCCCATCCCATCAAATGCCGTCCCATCCCATCCTATCCTATCCCATCCCATCCCATCCCATCCCATCCCATCCCATCCCATCCCATCCCATCCGATCCCCGGGATCCCTTCCCAGGGATCCCATCCCTTCCCAGGGATCCCATCCCAGGGATTCCACCCCATCCCAGGGATCCCATCCCATACGAGGGATCACATTCCTGGGATCCCAACACAGGGATCCCATCCCATCCCAGGGATCCCAACCCATCCCAGGGATCCCATTCCATCCCAGGGATCCCATCCCATCCCAGATATCCCATCCCAGGGATTCCATCCCATCCCATGGATCCCATTTCATCTGTTCCCATCCCAGGGATCCCATCCCATCCCGTCCCAGGGATCCCATCCCATTCTAACCCATCCCATCCCATCCCAGGGATCCCATCCCATCCCAGGGATCCCATTTCAGCTGTTCCCATCCCTGGGATCCCATCCCATCCCATCCCATGGATCCAATCCCATCCCAACCCATGCCATCCCATGGATCCCAACCCATCCCAGGGATCCCATCCCATCCCATCCCATCCCATCCCATCCCAGGGATCCCATCCCATCCCATCCGATCCCATCCCATGCCATCCCAGGGATCCCATGCCATCCCAGGGATCCCATCCCATCCCATCCCATCCCATCCCATCCCATCCCATCCCATCCCATCCCATCCCATCCCATCCCATCCCATCCTAGGAATCCCACACCAGGGATCCCATCCCATCCCAGCGATCCAATCCCAGCGATCCTCTCCCATCCTAGGGATCCCATCCCATCCCATCCCAGGGATCCCATCCCATGGAACCCATCCCATCCCATCTTATTCCATCCCATCCCATCCCATCTCTGGGATCCCATCCCAGCCCATCTCATCCCAGGGATCCCATGCCATGCCATCCCATCCCATGCCATCCCAGGCATCCCATCCCAGGGATCCTATCCCATCCGAGGGATCCCATCCCAGGGATCTCAACCCATCGCAGGGATCCCGTCCCATCCCAGGGATCCAATCCCATCCCAGCTATCCCATCCCAGGGATTCCATCTCATCCCAGGGGTCCCATCCCATCCCGTCCCATCCAAGGGAACCTATCCATTCCCAACCCAGGAATCCCATCCCTTCCCTTGCCAGGGATCCCATCCCATCCCAGGGATGCCATCCCATCCCAG
The DNA here is from genome assembly GCF_052056855.1 of Sturnus vulgaris. Taxonomy (NCBI): domain Eukaryota; kingdom Metazoa; phylum Chordata; class Aves; order Passeriformes; family Sturnidae; genus Sturnus; species Sturnus vulgaris. Next base: position 8,581,429 of record NC_142282.1, on the reverse strand, counting down.
GGATCCAATCCCAGGGATCCCAACCCATACCAGAGAACCCATCCCATCCCAGGGATCCCATCCCATCCCAGGGATCCCATCCCATCCCATGCCAACCCAACCCATCCTATCCCATTCCCATCCCATCCCATCCCATCCCAGGGATCCCATCCCATCCAAACCCATCCCATCCCATCCCAGGCATCCCATCCCAGGGATTCCATCCCATCCCAGGGATCCCATTTCATCTGTTCCCATCCCTGCGATCCCATCCCATCCCATCCCATCCCATCCCATCCCATCCCATCCCATCCCATGGATCCCATCCCATCCCAACCCATCCCATCCCATGGATCCCATCCCATCCCAGGGATCACATCCCATCCCATCCCAGGCATCGCATCCCATCCCATCCCATCCGATCCCATCCCATGCCATCCCAGGGATCCCATCCCATCACAGGGATCCCATCCCATCCCATCCCATCCCATCCCATCCCATCCCATCCCATCCCATCCCATCCTAGGAATCCCACACCAGGGATCCCATCCCATCCCAGTGATCCAATCCCAGAGATCCTATCCCATCCCAGGGATCCCATCCCATGGAACCCATCCCATCCCATCCCTTCCCATCCCATCCCTTCCCATCCCATCCCATCCCATCCCATCCCATCCCATCCCATCCCATCCCATCCCATCCCATCCCATCCCATCCCATCCCAGGGATCCCATCCCATCCTAGGGATACCATCCCAGGGATCCCATCTCATCCCAGACATCCCATCCCATTCCATCCCATCCCATCCCATTCCAGGGATCACATCCCATCCCAGGGATCCCATCCCAGGGATCCCATCCCATCCCTGGGAGGCCGTCCCAGGGATCCGATACCATCCCAGTGATCCAATCCCAGCGATCCCATCCGATCCCATCCCTTCTGAGTGATCCAATCCCAAGGATCCCATCCCAGGGATCCCATCCCATCCCAGGGATCCCATCCCATCCCATCCCACGGATCCCATCCCATCCCAGGGATCCCATCCAATCCCAGGGATCCCATCCCATCCCATGGATCCCATCCCATCTCATCCCATCCCATCCCCGGGATCCCATCCCAGGGATCCCATCCCAATCCAGGGATCTCATCCCATCCCATCCCAGGGATCCCATCCCAGGTATACCATCCCATCCCATCCCATCCCAGGGATCTGCCCCCATCCCAGGAATCCCCTGCCATCCCAGGGATCCCATCCCATCCCAGGGATCCCAACCCATCCCAGCGATCCCATCCCAGGGATTCCATCCCATCCCAGGGATCCCATTTCTTCTGTTACCATCCCAGGGATCCCATCCCATCCCATCCCAGGGATCCCATCCCATCCCATCCCAGGGATCCCATTTCATCTGTTCCCATCCCTGGGATCCCATCCCATCCCATCCCATCCCATGGATCCAATCCCATCCCAACACATCCCATCCCATGGATCCCATCCCATCACAGGATCCCATCCCATCCCATCCCAGGGATCGCATCCCATCCCATCCCATCCGATCCCATCCCATCCCAGGGATCCCATCCCAGGGATCCCATCCCATCCCATCCCATCCCATCCCATCCTAGGAATCCCACACCAGGGATCCCATCCCATCCCAGGGATCCCATCCCATGGAACCCATCCCATCCCATCCCATTCCATCCCATCCCATCCCTTCCCATCCCATCCCATCCCATCCCATCCCATCCCATCCCATCCCATCCCAGGGATCCCATCCCATCCCAGGGATCCCATCCCAGGGATCCCATCCCATCCCAGGGATCCCATCCCATCCCACTGATCACATTCCAGGGATCACATCCCATCCCAGGGATCCCATCCCATGCCTACCCATCCCATCCTATCCCATTCCCATCCCATCCCATCGCATCCCATCTCATCCCAGGGATCCCATCCCAGCCCATCTCATCCCAGGGATCCCATGCCATGCCATGCCATCCCATCCCATCCCATCCCATCCCATCCCAGGGATCCCATCCCATCCCAGGGATCCCATCCCAGGGATCCCATCCCATCCCAGGGATCCCATCCCATCCCACGGATCACATTCCAGGGATCACATCCCATCCCAGGGATCCCATCCCATCCCATGCCAACCCATCCCATCCTATCCCATTCCCATCCCATCCCATCGCATCCCATCTCATCCCAGGGATCCCATCCCAGCCCATCTCATCCCAGGGATCCCATGCCATGCCATGCCATCCCATCCCATCCCATCCCATCCCAGGGATCCCATCCCATCCAAACCCATCCCATCCGATCCCACGGATCCCATCCCATCCCACGGATCCCATCCCATCGCAGGGATCCCAACCCAATCCAGGGATCCCATCCCATCCCATCCCATCCCATCCCACACCAGGGATCCCATCCCATCCCATCCCAGGGATCCCATCCCATCCCATCCCATCCCATCCCAGGGATCCCATCCCAGGGATCCCATCCCATCCCAGGGATCCCATCCCAATCCAGGGATCCCATCCCAGGGATCCCATCCCATCCCATCCTATCCCATCCCATCCCATCCCACACCAGGGATCCCATCCCATCCCAGGGATCCCATCCCATCCCATCCCATCCCATCCCAGTGATCCAATCCCAGCGATCCTATCCCATCCCAGGGATTCCATCCCATCCCATCCCATCCCAGGGATCCCATCCCATGGAACCCATCCCATTCCATCTTATTCCATCCCATCCCATCCCAGGGATCCCATCCCATCCCATCCCATCCCAGGGATCCCATTTCTTCTGTTACCATCCCTGCGATCCCATCCCATCCCATCCCATCCCATCCCATCCCATCCCATCCCATCCCATCCCATGGATCCCATCCCATCCCAACCCATCCCATCCCATGGATCCCATCCCATCCCAGGGATCACATCCCATCCCATCCCAGGCATCGCATCCCATCCCATCCCATCCGATCCCATCCCATGCCATCCCAGGGATCCCATGCCATCCCAGGGATCCCATCCCATCCCATCCCATCCCATCCCATCCCATCCCATCCCAGGGATCCCATCCCAGGGATCCCATCCCAGGGATCCCATCCCAATCCAGGGATCCCATCCCAGGGATCCCATCCCATCCCATCCTATCCCATCCCATCCCATCCCACACCTGGGATCCCATCCCATCCCATCCCAGGGATCCCATCCCAGGTATCCCATCCCATCCCATCCCAGTGATCCAATCCCAGCGATCCTATCCCATCCCAGGGATTCCATCCCATCCCATCCCATCCCAGGGATCCCATCCCATGGAACCCATCCCATTCCATCTTATTCCATCCCATCCCATCCCAGGGATCCCATCCCATCCCATCCCATCCCAGGGATCCCATTTCTTCTGTTACCATCCCTGCGATCCCATCCCATCCCATCCCATCCCATCCCATCCCATGGATCCCATCCCATCCCAACCCATCCCATCCCATGGATCCCATCCCATCCCAGGGATCACATCCCATCCCATCCCAGGCATCGCATCCCATCCCATCCCATCCGATCCCATCCCATGCCATCCCAGGGATCCCATCCCATCACAGGGATCCCATCCCATCCCATCCCATCCCATCCCATCCCATCCCATCCCATCCCATCCCATCCCATCCCATCCCATCCTAGGAATCCCACACCAGGGATCCCATCCCATCCCAGTGATCCAATCCCAGAGATCCTATCCCATCCCAGGGATCCCATCCCATGGAACCCATCCCATCCCATCCCTTCCCATCCCATCCCTTCCCATCCCATCCCATCCCATCCCATCCCATCCCATCCCATCCCATCCCAGGGATCCCATCCCATCCTAGGGATACCATCCCAGGGATCCCATCTCATCCCAGACATCCCATCCCATTCCATCCCATCCCATCCCATTCCAGGGATCACATCCCATCCCAGGGATCCCATCCCAGGGATCCCATCCCATCCCTGGGAGGCCGTCCCAGGGATCCGATACCATCCCAGTGATCCAATCCCAGCGATCCCATCCGATCCCATCCCTTCTGAGTGATCCAATCCCAAGGATCCCATCCCAGGGATCCCATCCCATCCCAGGGATCCCATCCCATCCCATCCCACGGATCCCATCCCATCCCAGGGATCCCATCCAATCCCAGGGATCCCATCCCATCCCATGGATCCCATCCCATCTCATCCCATCCCATCCCCGGGATCCCATCCCAGGGATCCCATCCCAATCCAGGGATCTCATCCCATCCCATCCCAGGGATCCCATCCCAGGTATACCATCCCATCCCATCCCATCCCAGGGATCTGCCCCCATCCCAGGGATCCCCTGCCATCCCAGGGATCCCATCCCATCCCAGGGATCCCAACCCATCCCAGCTATCCCATCCCAGGGATTCCATCCCATCCCAGGGATCCCATTTCTTCTGTTACCATCCCAGGGATCCCATCCCATCCCATCCCAGGGATCCCATTTCATCTGTTCCCATCCCTGGGATCCCATCCCATCCCATCCCATCCCATGGATCCAATCCCATCCCAACACATCCCATCCCATGGGTCCCATCCCATCACAGGATCCCATCCCATCCCATCCCAGGGATCGCATCCCATCCGATCCCATCCGATCCCATCCCATCCCAGGGATCCCATCCCAGGGATCCCATCCCATCCCATCCCATCCCATCCCATCCCATCCTAGGAATCCCACACCAGGGATCCCATCCCATCCCAGGGATCCCATCCCATGGAACCCATCCCATCCCATCCCATTCCATCCCATCCCATCCCTTCCCATCCCATCCCTTCCCGTCCCATCCCATCCCATCCCATCCCATCCCAGGGATCCCATCCCATCCCAGGGATCCCATCCCAGGGATCCCATCCCATCCCACGGATCACATTCCAGGGATCACATCCCATCCCAGGGATCCCATCCCATCCCATGCCAACCCATCCCATCCTATCCCATTCCCATCCCATCCCATCGCATCCCATCTCATCCCAGGGATCCCATCCCAGCCCATCTCATCCCAGGGATCCCATGCCATGCCATGCCATGCCATCCCATCCCATCCCATCCCATCCCAGGGATCCCATCCCATCCAAACCCATCCCATCCGATCCCACGGATCCCATCCGATCCCACGGATCCCATCCCATCCCAGGGATCCCAACCCAATCCAGGGATCCCATCCCATCCCATCCCATCCCATCCCACACCAGGGATCCCATCCCATCCCATCCCAGGGATCCCATCCCATCCCATCCCATCCCATCCCAGGGATCCCATCCCAGGGATCCCATCCCATCCCAGGGATCCCATCCCAATCCAGGGATCCCATCCCAGGGATCCCATCCCATCCCATCCTATCCCATCCCATCCCATCCCACACCAGGGATCCCATCCCATCCCATCCCAGGGATCCCATCCCATCCCATCCCATCCCATCCCAGTGATCCAATCCCAGCGATCCTATCCCATCCCAGGGATTCCATCCCATCCCATCCCAGGGATCCCATCCCATGGAACCCATCCCATTCCATCTTATTCCATCCCATCCCATCCCAGGGATCCCATCCCATCCCATCCCATCCCAGGGATCCCATTTCTTCTGTTACCATCCCTGCGATCCCATCCCATCCCATCCCATCCCATCCCATCCCATCCCATCCCATGGATCCCATCCCATCCCAACCCATCCCATCCCATGGATCCCATCCCATCCCAGGGATCACATCCCATCCCATCCCAGGCATCGCATCCCATCCCATCCCATCCGATCCCATCCCATGCCATCCCAGGGATCCCATCCCATCACAGGGATCCCATCCCATCCCATCCCATCCCATCCCATCCCATCCCATCCCATCCCAGGGATCCCATCCCAGGGATCCCATCCCATCCCAGGGATCCCATCCCAATCCAGGGATCCCATCCCAGGGATCCCATCCCATCCCATCCTATCCCATCCCATCCCATCCCACACCTGGGATCCCATCCCATCCCATCCCAGGGATCCCATCCCAGGGATCCCATCCCATCCCATCCCAGTGATCCAATCCCAGCGATCCTATCCCATCCCAGGGATTCCATCCCATCCCATCCCATCCCAGGGATCCCATCCCATGGAACCCATCCCATTCCATCTTATTCCATCCCATCCCATCCCAGGGATCCCATCCCATCCCATCCCATCCCAGGGATCCCATTTCTTCTGTTACCATCCCTGCGATCCCATCCCATCCCATCCCATCCCATTCCATCCCATGGATCCCATCCCATCCCAACCCATCCCATCCCATGGATCCCATCCCATCCCAGGGATCACATCCCATCCCATCCCAGGCATCGCATCCCATCCCATCCCATCCGATCCCATCCCATGCCATCCCAGGGATCCCATCCCATCACAGGGATCCCATCCCATCCCATCCCATCCCATCCCATCCCATCCCATCCCATCCCATCCCATCCCATCCCATCCTAGGAATCCCACACCAGGGATCCCATCCCATCCCAGTGATCCAATCCCAGAGATCCTATCCCATCCCAGGGATCCCATCCCATGGAACCCATCCCATCCCATCCCTTCCCATCCCATCCCTTCCCATCCCATCCCATCCCATCCCATCCCATCCCATCCCATCCCATCCCAGGGATCCCATCCCATCCTAGGGATACCATCCCAGGGATCCCATCTCATCCCAGACATCCCATCCCATTCCATCCCATCCCATCCCATCCCAGGGATCCCATCCCATCACAGGGATCCCATCCCATCCCATCCCATCCCATCCCATCCCATCCCATCCCATCCCATCCCATCCCATCCTAGGAATCCCACACCAGGGATCCCATCCCATCCCAGTGATCCAATCCCAGAGATCCTATCCCATCCCAGGGATCCCATCCCAGGGATCCCATCCCATCCCACGGATCACATTCCAGGGATCACATCCCATCCCAGGGATCCCATCCCATTCCAGGGATCACATTCCAGGGATCCCATCCCAGGGATCCCATCCCAGGGATCCCATCCCATCCCATCCCAGGGATCCCATACCAGGGATCCCATCCCATCCCCGGGTCCCCATCCCAGGGATTCCATCCCATCCCAACACATCCCATCCCATGGATACCATCCGATCCCAGAGATCCCATCCCAGGGATCCCATCCCATCCCAACCCATCCCATCACATCCTACCCCATCCCATCCTACCCCATCGCATCCCATCCCATCCCAGGGATCCCATCACAGGGATCCCATCACAGGGATCCCATCCCATCCCCGGGATCCCATTCCAGAGGTTCCATCCCATCCCAGGGATCCCAACCCATACGAGGGATCACAATCCAGGGATCCCACCCCTGGGATCCCATCTCATCCCATCCCAGGGATCCAATCCCATCCCATCTCATCCCAGGGATCCCATCCCATCGCAGGGATCCCATCCCATCGCAGGGATCCCATCCCATCCTACCCCATCCCATCGCATCCCATCCCATCCCATCCCATCCCATCCCATCCCATCCCAGGGATCCCATACCAGGTATCCCATCCCATCCCAGGGATCCCATTCCGTACCATCCCAGGGATCCCATTCCATCCCATCCCATCCCATTCCATCGTCCCATCCCATCCCAACCCATTGTAGCCAATCCCATCCCATCCCATCCCACCCCATCCCATCCAATCCCATCCCATCCCATCCCATCCCATCCCATCCCATCCCATCCCATCCCAGGGACACCATCCCTGCTATACCATACCATCCCATCCCATCGCAGGGATCCCATCCCATCCCATCCCGTCCCATCCCACCCCATACCATCCCATTCCATCCCATCCCAGGGATCCCATCCCATCCCAGGGATCCAATCCCATCCCAGCTATCCCATCCCAGGGATTCCATCCCATCCCAGGGATCCCATCCCATCTAATCCCAGGGATCCCATCCCATCCCATCCCATCCCATCCCATCCCATCCCATCCCATCCTATGAATCCCACACCAGGGATCCAATCCCATCCCAGTGATCCAATCCCAGCGATTCTATCCCATCCCAGGGATCCCGTCCCATCCCATCCCATCCCAGGGATCCCATCCCATGGAACCCATCCCATCCCATCCCATTCCATCCCATCCCATCCCATCCCATCCCATCCCATCCCATCCCATCCCATCCCATCCCATCCTAGGGATCCCATACCAGGTATCCCATACCATCCCAGGGATCCCATTTCATCCCATCCCATCCCATCGATCCCATCCCATCCCAACCTATATGTAGCCAATCCCATCCCATCCCACCCCATCCCATCCAATCCCATCCCATCCCATCCCATCCCATCCCATCCCATCCCAGGGATCCCATCCCATCCCAGGGATCCCATCCCAGGGATCCCATCCCATCCCAGGGATCCCATCCCATCCCACGGATCACATTCCAGGGATCACATCCCATCCCAGGGATCCCATCCCATCCCATGCCAACCCATCCCATCCTATCCCATTCCCATCCCATCCCATCGCATCCCATCTCATCCCAGGGATCCCATCCCAGCCCATCTCATCCCAGGGATCCCATGCCATGCCATGCCATGCCATCCCATCCCATCCCATCCCATCCCATCCCATCCCATCCCATCCCAGGGATCCCATCCCATCCAAACCCATCCCATCCGATCCCACGGATCCCATCCCATCCCACGGATCCCATCCCATCCCAGGGATCCCAACCCAATCCAGGATCCCATCCCATCCCATCCCATCCCATCCCACACCAGGGACCCCATCCCATCCCATCCCAGGGATCCCATCCCATCCCATCCCATCCCATCCCAGGGATCCCATCCCAGGGATCCCATCCCATCCCAGGGATCCCATCCCAATCCAGGGATCCCATCCCAGGAATCCCATCCCATCCCATCCTATCCCATCCCATCCCATCCCATCCCATCCCACACCAGGGATCCCATCCCATCCCATCCCAGGGATCCCATCCCATCCCATCCCATCCCAGTGATCCAATCCCAGCGATCCTATCCCATCCCAGGGATTCCATCCCATCCCATCCCATCCCAGGGATCCCATCCCATCCCATCCCATCCCATCCCATTCCATCTTATTCCATCCCATCCCATCCCAGGGATCCCATCCCATCCCATCCCATCCCAGGGATCCCATTTCTTCTGTTACCATCCCTGCGATCCCATCCCATCCCATCCCATCCCATCCCATCCCATCCCATCCCATCCCATCCCATCCCATCCCATGGATCCCATCCCATCCCAACCCATCCCATCCCATGGATCCCATCCCATCCCAGGGATCACATCCCATCCCATCCCAGGCATCGCATCCCATCCCATCCGATCCCATCCCATGCCATCCCAGGGATCCCATCCCATCACAGGGATCCCATCCCATCCCATCCCATCCCATCCCATCCCATCCCATCCCATCCTAGGAATCCCACACCAGGGATCCCATCCCATCCCAGTGATCCAATCCCAGAGATCCTATCCCATCCCAGGGATCCCATCCCATGGAACCCATCCCATCCCATCCCTTCCCATCCCATCCCTTCCCATCCCATCCCATCCCATCCCATCCCATCCCATCCCATCCCATCCCATCCCATCCCATCCCAGGGATCCCATCCCATCCTAGGGATACCATCCCAGGGATCCCATCTCATCCCAGACATCCCATCCCATTCCATCCCATCCCATCCCATTCCAGGGATCACATCCCATCCCAGGGATCCCATCCCAGGGATCCCATCCCATCCCTGGGAGGCCGTCCCAGGGATCTGATACCATCCCAGTGATCCAATCCCAGCGATCCCATCCGATCCCATCCCTTCTGAGTGATCCAATCCCAAGGATCCCATCCCAGGGATCCCATCCCATCCCAGGGATCCCATCCCATCCCATCCCACGGATCCCATCCCATCGCAGGGATCCCATCCCATCCCATCCCATCCCATCCCATCCCATCCCATCCCATCCCATCCCATCCCATCCCATCCTAGGGATCCCATACAAGGTATCCCATCCCATCCCAGGGATCCCATTCCGTACCATCCCAGGGATCCTATTTCATCCCATCCCATCCCATCGATCCCAACCCATTGTAGCCAATCCCATCCCATCCCATCCCATCCCATCCCATCCCATCCCATCCCATCCCAGGGACACCATCCCAGGGATACCATACCATCCCATCCTATCGCAGGGATCCCATCCCATCCCATCGCATCCCATCCCATCACATCCCATCCCAGCGATCTCATCCCAGGGATTCCATCCCATACCAGGGATCCCATCCCATCCAATCCCACGGATCCCATCCCATCCCATCCCATCTCACCCCATCCCATCCCAGGGATCACATCCCATCCCACGGATCCCATCCCATCCCATCCCAGGCATCCCATTCCATCCCATCCAAGGGATCCCATCCCATCCCATCCCATCCCAGGGATCCCATCCCATCCCATTCCATCCCAGGGATCCCATCCCATGGAAGCCATCCCAACCCAGGGATCCCATCCCATTCCAACCCATCCCATCCATCCCAGGGATCCCATCCCAGGGATTCCATCCCATCCCAGGGATCCCATCCCATTCCAGGGATCACATTCCAGGGATCCCATCCCAGGGATCCCATCCCAGGGATCCCATCCCATCCCATCCCATCCCAGGGATCCCATACCAGGGATCCCATCCCCGGGTCCCCATCCCAGGGATTCCATCCCATCCCAACACATCCCATCCCATGGATACCATCTGATCCCAGAGATCCCATCCCAGGGATCCCATCCCATCCCAACCCATCCCATCACATCCTACCCCATCCCATCCTACCCCATCGCATCCCATCCCATCCCAGGGATCCCATCACAGGGATCCCATCCCAGGGATCCCATCCCATCCCCGGGATCCCATTCCAGAGGTTCCATCCCATCCCAGGGATCCCAACCCATACGAGGGATCACAATCCAGGGATCCCACCCCTGGGATCCCATCTCATCCCATCCCAGGGATCCAATCCCATCCCATCTCATCCCAGGGATCCCATCCCATCCCAGGGATCCCATCCCATCCCATCCCACGGATCCCATCCCATCGCAGGGATCCCATCCCATCCCATCCCATCCCATCCCATCACATCCCATCCCAGATATCCCGTCCCAGGGATCCCATCCCATCCCAAGGATCCCATCCCATCCCAGGGATCCCATCCCAGGGATTCCATCCCATCCCAGGGATCCCACCCCATCCCAGGGATCTCATTCCAGGGATCCCATCCCAGGGATCCCATCCCAGGGATCCCATTCCATCCCATCCCATCCCATCCCATCCCATCTCAGCGATCCCATCCCAGGGATCCCATCCCATCCCCAGGTCCCCATCCCAGGGATTCCATCCCATCCCAACACATCCCATCCAATGGATACCATCCGATCCCAGAGATGCCATCCCAGGGATCCCATCCCATCCCAGGGATCCCATCCCATCCCAACCCATCCCATCCCATCCTACCCCATCCCATCCCATCCTACCCCGTCGCATCCCATGCCATCCCAGGGATCCCATCACAGTGATCCCATCCCAGGGATCCCATCCCATCCCCGGGAACCCATTCCAGAGATTCCATCCCATCCCAGGGATCCCAACCCATACGAGGGATCACAATCCAGGGATCCCATCCCTGGGATCCCATCTCATCCCATCCCAGGGATCCAATCCCATCCCATCTCATCCCAGGGATCCCATCCCATCCCAGGGATCCCATCCCATCCTACCCCATCCCATCGCATCCCATCCCATCCCATCCCATCCCAGGGATCCCATACCAGGTATCCCATCCCATCCCAGGGATCCCATCCCATCCCAACCCATTGTAGCCAATCCCATCCCATTCCATCCCACCCCATCCCATCCCATCCAATCCCATCCCATCCCATCCCATCCCATCCCATCCCATCCCATCCCATCCCCTCCCATACCATCCCAGGGACACCATCCCAGCTATACCATACCATCCCATCCCATCGCAGGGATCCCATCCCATCCCATCCCATCCCATCCCATCCCATCCCGTCCCGTCCCGTCCCGTCCCATCCAATCCCACCCCATCCCATCCCATCCCATCCCATCCCATCCCATCCCATCCCATCCCATGCCAGGGATCTCATCCCAGGGATTCCAGCCCATCCCAGGTATCCCATCCCAACCAATCCCAACCCAGGGATCCCATCCCATCCCATCCCATCCCATCTCATCCCATCCCATCCCAGGGATCCCATCCCATCCCACGTATCCCATCCCATCCCATCCCAGGGATCCCGTCCCATCCAAACCCTTCCCATCCCATCCCATCCCATCCCATCCCATCCCATCCCTTCCCACCCCATCCCATCCCATCCCGTCCCATCACATCCCAACCCGGATATCCCGTCCCAGGGATCCCATCCCATCCCAAGGATCCCATCCCATCCCATCCCAGGGATCCCATCCGACCCCATCCCACCCAATCACATCCCATCCCATCCCATCCCAGGGATCCCATACCAGAGATCCCATCCCATCCCCGGGTCCCCATCCCAGGGATTCCATCCCATCCCAACCCATCACATCCCATGGATACCATCCCATCCCAGAGATCCCATCCCAGGGATCCCATCCCATCCCAGGGATCCCATCCCATCCCAACCCATCCCATCCCATCCTACCCCATCCCATCCCATCCTATCCCATCCCATCCCCTCCTCTCCCATCCCATCCTAGGGATCCCATACCAGGTATCCCATCCCATCCCAGGGATCCCATTCCGTACCATCCCAGGGATCCCATTTCATCCCATCCCATCCCATCGATCCCATCCCATCCCAACCCATTGTAGCCAATCCCATCCCATCCCATCCCATCCCATCCCATCCCATCCCATTCCATCCCATCCCATCCAAGGGAACCCATCCCATCCCATCCCATCCCATCCCATCCCATCCCATCCCATCCCATCCCAGGGATCCCATCCCATCCCATCCCATCCCATCCCAGGGATCCCATCCCATGGAAGCCATCCCAACCCAGGGATCCCATCCCATTCCAACCCATCCCATCCATCCCAGGGATCCCATCCCAGGGATTCCATCCCATCCCAGGGATCCCATCCCATTCCAGGGATCACATTCCAGGGATCCCATCCAAGGGATCCCATCCCAGGGATCCCATCCCATCCCAACCCATCCCAGGGATCCCATACCAGGAATCCCATCCCATCCCCGGGTCCCCATCCCAGGGATTCCATCCCATCACAACACATCCCATCCCATGGATACCATCCGATCCCAGAGATCCCATCCCAGGGATGCCATCCCATCCCAGTGATCCAATCCCAGAGATCCTATCCCATCCCAGGGATCCCATCCCATGGAACCCATCCCATCCCATCCCTTCCCATCCCATCCCTTCCCATCCCATCCCATCCCATCCCATCCCATCCCATCCCATCCCATCCCAGGGATCCCATCCCATCCTAGGGATACCATCCCAGGGATCCCATCTCATCCCAGACATCCCATCCCATTCCATCCCATCCCATCCCATTCCAGGGATCACATCCCATCCCAGGGATCCCATCCCAGGGATCCCATCCCATCCCTGGGAGGCCGTCCCAGGGATCTGATACCATCCCAGTGATCCAATCCCAGCGATCCCATCCGATCCCATCCCTTCTGAGTGATCCAATCCCAAGGATCCCATCCCAGGGATCCCATCCCATCCCAGGGATCCCATCCCATCCCATCCCACGGATCCCATCCCATCGCAGGGATCCCATCCCATCCCATCCCATCCCATCCCATCCCATCCCATCCCATCCCATCCCATCCCATCCCATCCCATCCTAGGGATCCCATACAAGGTATCCCATCCCATCCCAGGGATCCCATTCCGTACCATCCCAGGGATCCTATTTCATCCCATCCCATCCCATCGATCCCAACACATTGTAGCCAATCCCATCCCATCCCATCCCATCCCATCCAATCCCATCCCATCCCATCCCATCCCATCCCATCCCATCCCATCCCATCCCATCCCATCCCATCCCAGGGACACCATCCCAGGGATACCATACCATCCCATCCTATCGCAGGGATCCCATCCCATCCCATCGCATCCCATCCCATCACATCCCATCCCAGCGATCTCATCCCAGGGATTCCATCCCATACCAGGGATCCCATCCCATCCAATCCCAGGGATCCCATCCCATCCCATGCCAACCCATCCCATCCTATCCCATTCCCATCCCATCCCATCGCATCCCATCTCATCCCAGGGATCCCATCCCAGCCCATCTCATCCCAGGGATCCCATGCCATGCCATGCCATGCCATCCCATCCCATCCCATCCCATCCCATCCCATCCCATCCCATCCCATCCCAGGGATCCCATCCCATCCAAACCCATCCCATCCGATCCCACGGATCCCATCCCATCCCACGGATCCCATCCCATCCCAGGGATCCCAACCCAATCCAGGATCCCATCCCATCCCATCCCATCCCACACCAGGGACCCCATCCCATCCCATCCCAGGGATCCCATCCCATCCCATCCCATCCCATCCCAGGGATCCCATCCCAGGGATCCCATCCCATCCCAGGGATCCCATCCCAATCCAGGGATCCCATCCCAGGAATCCCATCCCATCCCATCCTATCCCATCCCATCCCATCCCATCCCATCCCATCCCACACCAGGGATCCCATCCCATCCCATCCCAGGGATCCCATCCCATCCCATCCCATCCCAGTGATCCAATCCCAGCGATCCTATCCCATCCCAGGGATTCCATCCCATCCCATCCCATCCCAGGGATCCCATCCCATCCCATCCCATCCCATCCCATTCCATCTTATTCCATCCCATCCCATCCCAGGGATCCCATCCCATCCCATCCCATCCCAGGGATCCCATTTCTTCTGTTACCATCCCTGCGATCCCATCCCATCCCATCCCATCCCATCCCATCCCATCCCATCCCATCCCATCCCATGGATCCCATCCCATCCCAACCCATCCCATCCCATGGATCCCATCCCATCCCAGGGATCACATCCCATCCCATCCCAGGCATCGCATCCCATCCCATCCGATCCCATCCCATGCCATCCCAGGGATCCCATCCCATCACAGGGATCCCATCCCATCCCATCCCATCCCATCCCATCCCATCCCATCCCATCCTAGGAATCCCACACCAGGGATCCCATCCCATCCCAGTGATCCAATCCCAGAGATCCTATCCCATCCCAGGGATCCCATCCCATGGAACCCATCCCATCCCATCCCTTCCCATCCCATCCCTTCCCATCCCATCCCATCCCATCCCATCCCATCCCATCCCATCCCATCCCATCCCATCCCATCCCATCCCATCCCATCCCAGGGATCCCATCCCATCCTAGGGATCCCATCCCAGGGATCCCATCTAATCCCAGACATCCCATCCCATTCCATCCCATCCCATCCCATTCCAGGGATCACATCCCATCCCAGGGATCCCATCCCAGGGATCCCATCCCATCCCTGGGAGGCCGTCCCAGGGATCTGATACCATCCCAGTGATCCAATCCCAGCGATCCCATCCGATCCCATCCCTTCTGAGTGATCCAATCCCAAGGATCCCATCCCAGGGATCCCATCCCATCCCAGGGATCCCATCCCATCCCATCCCACGGATCCCATCCCATCGCAGGGATCCCATCCCATCCCATCCCATCCCATCCCATCCCATCCCATCCCATCCCATCCCATCCCATCCTAGGGATCCCATACAAGGTATCCCATCCCATCCCAGGGATCCCATTCCGTACCATCCCAGGGATCCTATTTCATCCCATCCCATCCCATCGATCCCAACCCATTGTAGCCAATCCCATCCCATCCCATCCCATCCCATCCAATCCCATCCCATCCCATCCCATCCCATCCCATCCCATCCCATCCCATCCCATCCCATCCCAGGGACACCATCCCAGGGATACCATACCATCCCATCCTATCGCAGGGATCCCATCCCATCCCATCGCATCCCATCCCATCACATCCCATCCCAGCGATCTCATCCCAGGGATTCCATCCCATACCAGGGATCCCATCCCATCCAATCCCACGGATCCCATCCCATCCCATCTCACCCCATCCCATCCCAGGGATCACATCCCATCCCACGGATCCCATCCCATCCCATCCCAGGCATCCCATTCCATCCCATCCAAGGGATCCCATCCCATCCCATCCCATCCCAGGGATCCCATCCCATCCCATTCCATCCCAGGGATCCCATCCCATGGAAGCCATCCCAACCCAGGGATCCCATCCCATTCCAACCCATCCCATCCATCCCAGGGATCCCATCCCAGGGATTCCATCCCATCCCAGGGATCCCATCCCATTCCAGGGATCACATTCCAGGGATCCCATCCCAGGGATCCCATCCCAGGGATCCCATCCCATCCCATCCCATCCCATCCCAGGGATCCCATACCAGGGATCCCATCCCCGGGTCCCCATCCCAGGGATTCCATCCCATCCCAACACATCCCATCCCATGGATACCATCCGATCCCAGAGATCCCATCCCAGGGATCCCATCCCATCCCAACCCATCCCATCACATCCTACCCCATCCCATCCTACCCCATCGCATCCCATCCCATCCCAGGGATCCCATCACAGGGATCCCATCCCAGGGATCCCATCCCATCCCCGGGATCCCATTCCAGAGGTTCCATCCCATCCCAGGGATCCCAACCCATACGAGGGATCACAATCCAGGGATCCCACCCCTGGGATCCCATCTCATCCCATCCCAGGGATCCAATCCCATCCCATCTCATCCCAGGGATCCCATCCCATCCCAGGGATCCCATCCCATCCCATCCCACGGATCCCATCCCATCGCAGGGATCCCATCCCATCCCATCCCATCCCATCACATCCCATCCCAGATATCCCGTCCCAGGGATCCCATCCCATCCCAAGGATCCCATCCCATCCAATCCCATCCCATCCCAGGGATCCCATACCAGAGATCCCATCCCCGGGTCCCCATCCCAGGGATTCCATCCCATCCCAACCCATCCCATCCCATGGATACCATCCCATCCCAGAGATCCCATCCCAGGGATCCCATCCCATCCCAGGGATCCCATCCCAGGGATTCCATCCCATCCCAGGGATCCCACCCCATCCCAGGGATCACATTCCAGGGATCCCATCCCAGGGATCCCATCCCAGGGATCCCATTCCATCCCATCCCATCCCATCCCATCCCATCTCAGCGATCCCATCCCAGGGATCCCATCCCATCCCCAGGTCCCCATCCCAGGGATTCCATCCCATCCCAACACATCCCATCCAATGGATACCATCCGATCCCAGAGATGCCATCCCAGGGATCCCATCCCATCCCAGGGATCCCATCCCATCCCAACCCATCCCATCCCATCCTACCCCATCCCATCCCATCCTACCCCGTCGCATCCCATGCCATCCCAGGGATCCCATCACAGTGATCCCATCCCAGGGATCCCATCCCATCCCCGGGAACCCATTCCAGAGATTCCATCCCATCCCAGGGATCCCAACCCATACGAGGGATCACAATCCAGGGATCCCATCCCTGGGATCCCATCTCATCCCATCCCAGGGATCCAATCCCATCCCATCTCATCCCAGGGATCCCATCCCATCCCAGGGATCCCATCCCATCCTACCCCATCCCATCGCATCCCATCCCATCCCATCCCATCCCAGGGATCCCATACCATGTATCCCATCCCATCCCAGGGATCCCATCCCATCCCAACCCATTGTAGCCAATCCCATCCCATTCCATCCCACCCCATCCCATCCCATCCAATCCCATCCCATCCCATCCCATCCCATCCCATCCCATCCCATCCCATCCCATCCCATCCCATCCCCTCCCATACCATCCCAGGGACACCATCCCAGCTATACCATACCATCCCATCCCATCGCAGGGATCCCATCCCATCCCATCCCATCCCATCCCATCCCATCCCATCCCATCCCATCCCATCCCGTCCCGTCCCGTCCCGTCCCATCCAATCCCACCCCATCCCATCCCATCCCATCCCATCCCATCCCATCCCATCCCATCCCATCCCATGCCAGGGATCTCATCCCAGGGATTCCAGCCCATCCCAGGTATCCCATCCCAACCAATCCCAACCCAGGGATCCCATCCCATCCCATCCCATCCCATCTCATCCCATCCCATCCCAGGGATCCCATCCCATCCCACGTATCCCATCCCATCCCATCCCAGGGATCCCGTCCCATCCAAACCCTTCCCATCCCATCCCATCCCATCCCATCCCATCCCTTCCCACCCCATCCCATCCCATCCCGTCCCATCACATCCCAACCCGGATATCCCGTCCCAGGGATCCCATCCCATCCCAAGGATCCCATCCCATCCCATCCCATCCCAGGGATCCCATCCGACCCCATCCCACCCAATCCCATCCCATCCCATCCCATCCCAGGGATCCCATACCAGAGATCCCATCCCATCCCCGGGTCCCCATCCCAGGGATTCCATCCCATCCCAACCCATCACATCCCATGGATACCATCCCATCCCAGAGATCCCATCCCAGGGATCCCATCCCATCCCAGGGATCCCATCCCATCCCAACCCATCCCATCCCATCCTACCCCATCCCATCCCATCCTATCCCATCCCATCCCCTCCTCTCCCATCCCATCCTAGGGATCCCATACCAGGTATCCCATCCCATCCCAGGGATCCCATTCCGTACCATCCCAGGGATCCCATTTCATCCCATCCCATCCCATCGATCCCATCCCATCCCAACCCATTGTAGCCAATCCCATCCCATCCCATCCCATCCCATCCCATCCCATCCCATTCCATCCCATCCCATCCAAGGGAACCCATCCCATCCCATCCCATCCCATCCCATCCCATCCCATCCCATCCCAGGGATCCCATCCCATCCCATCCCATCCCATCCCAGGGATCCCATCCCATGGAAGCCATCCCAACCCAGGGATCCCATCCCATTCCAACCCATCCCATCCATCCCAGGGATCCCATCCCAGGGATTCCATCCCATCCCAGGGATCCCATCCCATTCCAGGGATCACATTCCAGGGATCCCATCCAAGGGATCCCATCCCAGGGATCCCATCCCATCCCATCCCATCCCAGGGATCCCATACCAGGAATCCCATCCCATCCCCGGGTCCCCATCCCAGGGATTCCATCCCATCACAACACATCCCATCCCATGGATACCATCCGATCCCAGTGATCCAATCCCAGAGATCCTATCCCATCCCAGGGATCCCATCCCATGGAACCCATCCCATCCCATCCCTTCCCATCCCATCCCTTCCCATCCCATCCCATCCCATCCCATCCCATCCCATCCCATCCCATCCCATCCCATCCCAGGGATCCCATCCCATCCTAGGGATACCATCCCAGGGATCCCATCTCATCCCAGACATCCCATCCCATTCCATCCCATCCCATCCCATTCCAGGGATCACATCCCATCCCAGGGATCCCATCCCAGGGATCCCATCCCATCCCTGGGAGGCCGTCCCAGGGATCTGATACCATCCCAGTGATCCAATCCCAGCGATCCCATCCGATCCCATCCCTTCTGAGTGATCCAATCCCAAGGATCCCATCCCAGGGATCCCATCCCATCCCAGGGATCCCATCCCATCCCATCCCACGGATCCCATCCCATCGCAGGGATCCCATCCCATCCCATCCCATCCCATCCCATCCCATCCCATCCCATCCCATCCCATCCTAGGGATCCCATACAAGGTATCCCATCCCATCCCAGGGATCCCATTCCGTACCATCCCAGGGATCCTATTTCATCCCATCCCATCCCATCGATCCCAACCCATTGTAGCCAATCCCATCCCATCCCATCCCATCCCATCCAATCCCATTCCATCCCATCCCATCCCATCCCATCCCATCCCATCCCATCCCATCCCATCCCATCCCATCCCAGGGACACCATCCCAGGGATACCATACCATCCCATCCTATCGCAGGGATCCCATCCCATCCCATCGCATCCCATCCCATCACATCCCATCCCAGCGATCTCATCCCAGGGATTCCATCCCATACCAGGGATCCCATCCCATCCAATCCCAGGGATCCCATCCCATCCCATCCCATCTCACCCCATCCCATCCCAGGGATCACATCCCATCCCACGGATCCCATCCCATCCCATCCCAGGCATCCCATTCCATCCCATCCAAGGGATCCCATCCCATCCCATCCCATCCCAGGGATCCCATCCCATCCCATTCCATCCCAGGGATCCCATCCCATGGAAGCCATCCCAACCCAGGGATCCCATCCCATTCCAACCCATCCCATCCATCCCAGGGATCCCATCCCAGGGATTCCATCCCATCCCAGGGATCCCATCCCATTCCAGGGATCACATTCCAGGGATCCCATCCCAGGGATCCCATCCCAGGGATCCCATCCCATCCCATCCCATCCCAGGGATCCCATACCAGGGATCCCATCCCCGGGTCCCCATCCCAGGGATTCCATCCCATCCCAACACATCCCATCCCATGGATACCATCCGATCCCAGAGATCCCATCCCAGGGATCCCATCCCATCCCAACCCATCCCATCACATCCTACCCCATCCCATCCTACCCCATCGCATCCCATCCCATCCCAGGGATCCCATCACAGGGATCCCATCCCAGGGATCCCATCCCATCCCCGGGATCCCATTCCAGAGGTTCCATCCCATCCCAGGGATCCCAACCCATACGAGGGATCACAATCCAGGGATCCCACCCCTGGGATCCCATCTCATCCCATCCCAGGGATCCAATCCCATCCCATCTCATCCCAGGGATCCCATCCCATCCCAGGGATCCCATCCCATCCCATCCCACGGATCCCATCCCATCGCAGGGATCCCATCCCATCCCATCCCATCCCATCACATCCCATCCCAGATATCCCGTCCCAGGGATCCCATCCCATCCCAAGGATCCCATCCCATCCCATCCAATCCCATCCCATCCCAGGGATCCCATACCAGAGATCCCATCCCCGGGTCCCCATCCCAGGGATTCCATCCCATCCCAACCCATCCCATCCCATGGATACCATCCCATCCCAGAGATCCCATCCCAGGGATCCCATCCCATCCCAGGGATCCCATCCCAGGGATTCCATCCCATCCCAGGGATCCCACCCCATCCCAGGGATCACATTCCAGGGATCCCATCCCAGGGATCCCATCCCAGGGATCCCATTCCATCCCATCCCATCCCATCCCATCCCATCTCAGCGATCCCATCCCAGGGATCCCATCCCATCCCCAGGTCCCCATCCCAGGGATTCCATCCCATCCCA